>NW_027328742.1:21698927-21883927 GCF_048564905.1 Vicugna pacos | reverse complement strand
TCACTGTTCCCTGGGTGTAGGTAGTAACCCCAGTAGTAGACAGGGTCCGACTGCAGTGGGTGTTGAGTTAATGTTTATCCTGCGACTGATTGAATGAATGAATGAGTCCATAAACAATGGGTGAAATGTGTCAGATGTTGAGTTTTGCCTCAAAATGGGAATGGGTGCTGTGCTCCCTCCACACCCTGTAATTATGTCTCTCCCAGCACCGCTGAGAGCCTCTTCTATGTACTTGGGCCATCTCTGTCAGAGCAGACGCATCTCCCATGCACCTCTTTCCCTAGCAGCTGGTACAGCGCCTGGCACTTAGGAAGTACTGAAAAGTGTTAGTTTTAAAAAGAAATGACTTTGTCCACAAACAATAGAAAAAATTGTTTAAAAATGTAACTATGTACTAAGTGAAAGAAGCCAGTCTGAAAAGCTCCGTCCTGTAAGAGTCTAGCCATGCAACGTTCTGGAAGAAGTGAAAAGCCCAGTGTGTGTGGGGGGTGATGCAAGGGCGGGGCACAGGATTTTCAGAGCAGACTCCGGTACCGTCGTTGTGGACACACGTCGTGATACGTGTGCCCAGACCCAGAGAGTGCACACACCTAGTGTGAACAATGGACTCGGGGTGGTGGTGGCATGTCGGTGGCACGGGCCCATTCTGGTGGGGGCGCTGATCCTGGGAAAGCAGTGCATCTGTGGGCTCGGGGTGTGTCGGGAGTCTCTGTGCCTTCCTCGTAGTTTTGCTGTGAACCTTAGAAGTGCCTTAAAAAAAAGTAAGTCTTTTTTAAAAAAAGTGATGAGGAGGTGGTAAACTCCCTGCTGCTGGAACTGTTCTTGGCAGAAGTTAAATAATTTTCAGGAAGTTGAGAAGATTTTCATGCATTAGGTGGCAGATTGGACTAAATGAATGTATGTGTGTATTTTTTTATATATGTGAATGGTTCAGTAAATACATGTTGGGTGAATGGATGTCTGCAGGTTTACCATAGGAATCACCTGCTTATGTGAAAACAATCCACGATTGTGTGTACACTATGTGACTGAAAACTTTTCTGACTTTTTTAATTACAGAAGGCCTTACGACCCGATATGGGCTATAATACGTTAGCCAACTTTCGAATAGAAAAAAAAATTGGTCGCGGGCAATTTAGTGAAGTTTACAGAGCAGCCTGTCTCTTGGATGGAGTTCCAGTAGCTTTAAAAAAGGTGCAGGTAAGATGACTTTAATTATCTAAATCAGTGTAAAATTATACTGTGTGAATAGTGAATAGAGAAAAGTATGTCCTGAATGATTGGGTGATGACAGTCTGAAGTTGAGAATGATGAGAAAGAATAAAAATTGTGCTTTAAAAGCTGGAATTGAGTGTAGGACATGGTGGAAATTAATGTTTGGTTTTAATATTACTTTTAAAATTTCACTGGCTTTGTTCACCCGGATTGAATAACGAGTGGAATGACCTTAGAAAAGCTGTCACAGCTCTAGATTTTGGGAGGCGGATCTGAGTTGTCACCATTGCTCCAGCTGGACACGTGAGCGGGAGCGGTGTCCCCCGCCAGGCCCAGTGGCCGTGGGCCCCGCAGGAGGGGAGGGACTTAGAGCCTGCGCTGCCTGAGGGCGGCGCGCGGCCGGCAGGGCTCGGGGTGGGCGGGGAGGGCGGGGATGAAGCTTGCGGAGAGAACCGCACTGTCAATAAAGGAAAACTGGAGTGAACTTTATTTACTGGAAAATTTTTAAAAAATGAAGTTGGTAAAATGAGAGGATTGCGGCCCTGCTGAAAACCGCGTGCTACGCCTGTGCGGTTCTGGGGTCAGCCTTGCGCTGCGGCGCCGACTCCTTCCGCTTGTCCTCGGGTGCGTGTGTCTTTCTCCCGCTCCTCTTGTTACCGACCAGGATTCTCTGGCTCCACAATCTGTAGAAACTGATAAGAGGGCAGAGGAGGGACCCAGGGAGGCTTTACTGGGGCTCGTGCTGCAGCAGAAAGGGGCGAGGACAAGGAGCAGGTGCCCTTGCTTGCTGCCTGGGGGGTCCGGGGGTCCGGGATCTGGAATGAGGGTGGGGGTGGGGCGATGGGGTGGGGGTGGGTGGCTTAGGTGATCGCCACCCCACTGCTGCTGCTGTGCCCAGGGGCCACAGTCCCCCCCCACCGCTGCTCCCCACACCTCCGAAGTGGCAGTTGGATCTTTGGTTTTTTTGTATCACTGTTCATCACTTGCCCCCACCACACAGGCACGCAATTCTTTTCAATCCCTTCCAGTTTCTGTGTGTTCTGTTGCTCAGTCGGGTGCAAGCATTGCAGCCTTGCGTCCCAGGTCCCAGGTCCCAGGTCCCAGCCTGTCCCCGCTGACCAAGTCCTGCCCCCGCCCCTGTGGACTCGTCCCGCTGAGCCACAGTCCCGGGCGGCTCACTGCCCCCGGAGTCTAGCAAGTCTCCGTCCACCTGCCCTCTGGTCTAGAAAGCCCTTGCCTTTCTGCCTCAGAATGTGCTTGACAGTCTTCCTCACCTTTTCCAGGGAAGGTGGTTTTTGTTCACACCTGCCTGTGGGCTTCACGTTTTACTCTGCAGCCCTGGGTTCTCTTCTTGGTTGAGACCTGTGGAACCTCAGTGTCCTCTTACAAGTATATATAATATATAAACTTGGTGAAGGACCAGTATGTTTGTGACAGCCATTACAGAGATGAACAGTTTTCACTTACATCTTTAAGGAAACAGTAAATATTTATGAAAGGTTTATGGGCGTATGTGATAGATGTGAAGAACCTCTCGTCTGCAGCGCTCAGCTCGCAAAGTAAAACCTCAAAAGTAACTTGATGCAAGCCTGCCTCTCCCGTCCCTGTCCGGAATTGTGTGTTGATCATTCCTTTCTTTTTCTTTGGAGCTTCCCCCCTTCTATCTGTGTACGTTTCTGAGTAAATCTGTTTAATAGATGTAGTCACGTGCTGGTGCGTGTGGCGGTTCTTTATTCTTTGTGCGTATTACACACACAGTGCACGCATATGCGTGTGTGTCTAGGATTCGTTTACATGTGTCTGGTGCTCAGTTTTTGTTACGTCTGCCTGCTGTTTAGGTTGTGCACAGTTGTTTGCTGTTACAAACAGCCCTTCCATGGTGTTCACACGTGTGTTTCCCGGAGCACATGTGCAAGAACGTCCCTGCTTGTGTGCCTGAGAAGGGAAGTGATGAGCGCAGGGATGCGTGGTTGGCGCTGTGAGTTAGTACCAAGTTACCCTACACTCGCACCCTTTGACCGCCTCACTGGCAGCATGTGAGGGTGGCCATCTTCCCTCTCGCCACATGCCACTTCTAGTAAGAAAATACAGCCTAAAATGCAAGTATTCGTGTTATGACACAGATGGCTTTAAGAATGATTATTTCCTTATAAAAGAACTCTTTGATCCGTTTTTAAAAGGTATCGAATTCTGCAGAGTATCTCTGGGCACCAAAGTGGGGAAGAAGAAACTAGTGATTCTATTTCTACCCTCTCGGAGAGAGGGGTATCTAGAACAAGTAACTGCTGAACCCTGGGCGTGGCTTCCTGATGTAAATACTTGGTGGAATGGGGATGTCAGTTGGAGCTGTTGGAGTTGGTGGAATTGAGCGAAAGCCAGGCTGTCGAGGCGAGACCGGGTTCTGCGGAACGTTGAAACCAGGAACAGGAGTTTGAATAGGAGGAGAGTAAGGACTCACCATGGATTCTCCAGGGGGGCAATAATCTGCCAAATTGGTTATTTTCAAAATAAAGTACCAGCAGAACACACAGCACGGACCAGAGAGAAGACAGCTGCTGGTCTGCGGCAGGGCGGGGTTGGGGGGTGCTGAGAAACTGGCCGGAGGCCCCTGCGGCCTCCCTAGCCCCCTCCTCCACTCTGAGTGTGGACAGAGGCAGAGTGCTGTTCTCATGTGGTTGCATTTTAAATCACAGAGCCTTGTCTTTTGAAGTGACTTAGAAAGAAAAGAAGGGAAGAAGGGGGGGAGGGAGGAAGAACAGAAGCTCTTCCAGGCCTCTTATAACTCCGTCTGTATCGCTTCATGTTGCCCGTACGTTTCTTCCCTTTGACTGGACGTTGGAATGGACCTGAGTTAATCTGCCCAGTCGTGGTTCCCGTCTGTGTCGGGTAGATGTGTGCCCCTCCAGCTGCCCCCATTTCCCGCCGTGATGACCCTTGGACACGTGTTGCCCGCTGTGCCAAGTTCAGTTTGCCCTCTTGGGTTTTGCTGTTCCCCTGTGCTTTTTAGTGTAGATGTTGGGACATCTGCTAATTTATGCAAGAGAGAAGTGGTGTTGCAAAGATATTCTTAGCTTATTTAATTAGGAGACAGTCTCTTAAACCTTTAAGAGGAGAAATCTGTTTGCATTTCAGAGCTGTTACTGATTTTTGTGATGTATGGCACTTGTGCTGAGCAGTAAAGACCATGGTTCTTCCTTTTAAAAAGCCATCTCTGCAGCTTAGTGGGAAAGTGTTTACTAAAACATTGTTGACCAGACACTTCTTTTCTGAAGACTCCTAGCACCTCTTCAGAAACTCCATGAAGACTCAGATACTGGATTTCCTCATGAGACTTGTTATTTTAGGGCTGTGTTACCTGTCTAAAGGGCTGTGTCACTGTTCCCAGCGCTTCCAGAATCTGCCCTCTATAGGCTGGTTGAGTTCATGTGTTGAAAGTCTGCATTTATAACTCACTTCTCTGCTCACAAATCTTTCATGAGACTCTTGAGAAGCAGTGCCCAGACTCCTCAGCTCACTTCTCAAGGCACTGCTCCGCCTTGTCCCCCAAGCCCAGGGTCACAGCTCCGCGGCCTGTAAGCACTGGTGATGCCCTGGGTGTTTGCTGCTAGCCGTGTCGGGGGCAGAGAGCGTGGGCCGGACGCATGGCCCCTCCGGGACGGAGAGCCCATGGTGCCCGGCTGCGCCCCCCCCGTCTTTAGGAAAATTTGCTCGCATCCCACTATGATTCCTTTGCCACAATTAAGATGTGACTACTGTGACAGTTTCGAAATTCCACGTGCAGATACGCTTCCCTGTCTCCCTGCTTCCCTCCCTCAGCTCGTGCCTGCAGTGTCACTGGTCACCTGGGCTCCGCGGTCAGTGCTGGAGGCTTAGGGAGGAAGAGAAACAGAGTGAGGGACTCGTGGGACTCAGCTCTCCTCTCTCTCCCGTACTTCCACCCCGTCCTGGTCTTCCACAGCCGCTCTCCCGCCCTCTCTGAACTCTGATTGAAGGTCTGGCTTCCACGGTTGACTTTCTTGGGACTTTGTCAGCTCTCCGAGCAGCGCTGGCATTTCCCCTTCAGACGCCACCCCCTACCCCGTCTTGCTTGTCCCCAGTCATTGTTCCTCTTCTCAGAGTTTTGGTAAAATTGGAAGACGATCAAAGAAGACATTTTAAAGGATTCAGAGAATATCAAGAATTTATCAGCCAGTACTTGCCAAAACACTACTGCTAACTTTGTTCTTAGCAAGTATAAAATCAGTTTAAAAATTCAAAGAAACTTTGGTAGAATTGGAAAAAGATGCTTTCTGAAGACTAGCTTGTAAGTAGTTAATGAAAAATATTTTTATAAAATCCAGATTTTTTTTCTGTATATATTGCCTTATCTTGCTCATGGAGTCAGATAGCTTTGAATCTATGTCTGGGAATGATTTAATCTAAAGATTCAGCTTTTATTTTTGTCTTGACATGATGGCTAAGAGAAAAAGCAAGATACTTGTGAATTTCCAATGAAATGTTTTTGGTTCAGAATTTAGTTTTGCCTTAAATGGCCACCAGTGCTTCTTTCCTTAGTGTTTGAGAGGTGACTTCATATTGAGATTCAGTTAAAAATAAAAGTTAATTTGTAATTGTAAATTAATTTAAAATAAAAGTTAATTTGTAATTGTAAATTAATTTAACTCTAAGTTGAATTAAAGATTCGTGATTTCTGTGTGGCACACTTCTGTCTTGGTATTTTGTGTCCAGGGAGGAGTTCCTAAAACTGTCATAGCACATCTTATTCTCGTCTTGCTCGCTGTCTTCTATGCTTTAACGTTTTTCCCATCATAGAGACGTTGATTACTGGGAGGTTAGTTCTACATGTGTCTCCAAGTTGGCGATTTTTTCATTTTAATCGCTCATACCAGAATTGTCCTTTGTCACCTTAAATTTTCCAGGAATTCCTTCAAGGTCCAAGACCCCAAATTTCTTTGAGTTATCCCAAGTGCCCTGTGAGCGGTAGTTCCCAAGAGTGATGTCCTCCTTCACGAGTCGGCGAGTCAGTTACTTCTCTCGCTTCGTTGGTTTTTAAGCATAAGTGGTGTGTGTGTGTGTGTGTGTGTGTGTGTTGTGTGTGTGTATTTCATGCTGGTAACTAACATCAAGTTCAAAACTTTCTGTTGATGTAAATATTGGCCACTGTTGTTTAACTTGCTGTACAGCAACACCATTCTTCTGGCATCTTCTGGCAGTTTGGGGAATGAGGGGCTATTCTGTGTGAAATTGTTGAAGTTTACTGCTTTCAGTAGTGAACTTTTCATTTTTACCTCCTTCTGTGAGGAGCCTTGTGAGGGGCATTACACTGTCCTGCAGGTGTAAGTCAAGTGCGGGGCCCCTGCCAGCCCCCTTCCCTCCCAGCAGCCCCCCCCAACCCCGAGGCCCTCACGCCAGTCTGCGCAGCAGCGCCTGCGGCCGGCCGGCTCGGGTCTGGCTCTCGGGCCCTGTCTGCAGCCCGCCTCGGATGGTGTGCGTCCTGAGGGCGGCAGGCTGCTTCCTTGCTTGTGTGTGTAATGAAACCTAATAATCGGTTGACATTCAGCACAGTTTTGTGAGTGATGGAAGAGCAGGGGCAGGAACATGTTATCCTCATTTATGCTTGGAGTATTGACTTATTAAGGTATTTTCTGCAGTATTTAGCATATTGCTTTTTTATTTACTTTTCCACACACTTGAACCATTGAGACACTTCTTTGTTTTCAGAGACATACTAAAGAGCCCTTTGACTATATTATTTATTTTCATGTTTTTTACAGTCGATCAGCGTTCCTCAACCTTGCCTTTATTATCACCTTTAAGGAGCCTTTTTGGACATTTTTTCCTAATCAGCCCACTCGTGCAATTTGAACTCCATAGATATGATATACCTGTTCATGTGTTATATGTAAATCTATGCTTAAAAAGAGCAAGGCTTTGTCAGCCCTCTCTCCGAAGAACCAATTTTCACCTCCTTGGAGTGGTAGCAGCCCCGTCAAGGATGCGTGCGTTAGACCTTTCAGACCCAGTCTGAGCGTATACGTTGATGGTCAGTGGTTGAGGGCTTGGACGTGTCTGGTTCCAGAGGGACAACCTGGAGGATGACCTCTGGCCGCTCCATCAGTTAGCTGTGTGAACTTTAGCTCCCTAAGCCTGCTTCTCTTCATCTGTAAAGTGAGGATGCTGCTAATACTGTCCTCATAAGGATTAAATGAGAATTCAGTGAGTAAGTTCATGCAGTGTACTTAGCACGTTGTTCAGTATTTTAACTATTGATTATATTAACATATCACAATCTCACAACTTCCATTCTGCTCTGTTTGAACTTAAGATTTTGTATATCCAGCTGTTCTCTTTTTCCATTTTTAATATTTTGGATGGAAAAATGTAAGCACTAGTGGTGACGTGAGATTAAACACCTAAGGCCTCCACAGCTTCTCAAAGCTGATTGGGAAGAGCACTTCCTAGTGTGTGTGATGATGTGTGACATGTTACAGTGGACTTACATGCTAGCTTGAACCATAGGTTGCTATTTTATTAAGTAATTCTGGATTCTGTTTTTAGATATTTGATTTAATGGATGCCAAAGCACGTGCTGATTGTATCAAAGAAATAGATCTCCTTAAGGTAAATAACAAATGTACTGTTGACTGTTTTGTACAGAACTGAATATGTAAATAAAAGTGATTTATTAAAATATCCACTTATAAGCAAAAAGATTTTTGAGACATAACATAGGCCACACTGATTTCAGATAACATTATATATAAATTTGAAGTCAGAATATTGAAGAATGCAGTTACCTTTTGAATTCATTATAAAATAATTTAAATGGAACATTTGGTAGGATTAGCTTTTTTTCCCATTTCAAACTAGGAAATTAATAAAAAAGACATAAAACATTGAAGAAAGTTTTTCTTGACCATCCCAGTTAGACATGTTCTAAATGTTAAGTAATATAAACGCATATATCACAAGATGTGATATATTGAGAATGTGGACTGAATCAAATGGCTCCCATTTTAAAAATAATATTTCTGTATCTTTTTTCCAGATTTAGAAAGGATGATGTAAAGAGAATGTCGGAATTATCTTTTCAGTTTCTCATCCACTCAGAGAATATGACTGAAATTTTAGTCATCTTCATACTGCATTTATTGTAGTGAAATTTCTTTTGAGAAATATATTTTTAATTTTTAGATAAGACTTGGTTTTTTTATGCCAATTTTGTTTGTGCCTGAAATGAATCAGATTTATTCAAAAAGATAAGAGTAAGATCAAAATGAACCATGCTTTCCACTTTTCTGTAAGTTGTAGTTATTTCTTGCTACATGAAGTCATTGCTTTAATAAACCTTTGTTAGAGAAATAATATATCATCATAGAAAATGTGGGGGGAAAACCTGTAAGTATAAAGAAGAGAAGATAATCATGCACATACTCGCTAGGGTAATTCTTGAGTAAGTTTCTTTGAGAAACTATTTGTCTTATATGTTAACTCGCTTAAAGATTAAACAAAAAGATTGTAAATGTGTATAGCTTGATGCATATATTTCTGAAATTTTTCTTAGGATTTTATGAATCAACCGCATAGATAAATTCAGACTGTTTGTATTATTTGATGTAAAAGCTGTATTTAGATACAATATAGTAGATGCTAGATTTTTACCACTGGTTGGAGTTATCCTTGGCTCAGCCTTAACGTCAAAGTAAGAGTGAAAAGGGATACTTCATTTGCTATTGAGTGCCCTTAAATGACAGTTACCATTTTGAAGGATATACTTTTTGACGGTTGGTGATTTAATTCTGTCATTTATACGCATATGTGTATATTTATTGGGCATAGCAATACTTTTTAAAATTTTAAGTGTGTAATTTATTATTTCTAGTAAAGAATATTAAAGTTCATTGTTATCTAGTTTTACTTTCAATAACTATAATACTTGTTTAAAAATTCACTAGGTTAAAGAAAAATACAGTCATATTAAGATTTCTGTAACTTGAAAGGCATTTTAACTAAGTTTATTCTTAAGTTATGAAACTGTAAGTGACTCTTGGGAATGTACAGTAAGAAAATTTTTGGTGCCTGTTTTTTTTTCTCAGCAACTCAACCACCCAAATGTAATTAAATATTATGCATCATTCATTGAGGATAATGAACTAAACATAGTTTTGGAACTAGCAGATGCTGGTGACCTATCCAGAATGATAAAGGTAAGTTGTTTTTTTTTTTAAACTAAAGATTTGTTTTTTCTAATAGAGTTGTATGTTCAACGTTTAGGCTTGTGAGATTCTTTAAAGACCTCAGAATGCTGCTTAACATGGGGTAGGCATGTAGTAAATGGTAGGCAGAGTGATGGTCTGATTATGAGGCTGGTTTGCCTGGGGAGGTTGATGCTGGTCCACTTAGACGTATGAACACTCCAGCACCAGCCTGGAAGTAGACCGAGGACTTGTCTTCTGTAAGCTAAAGCTGACTTCACCCAGCAGATCACCCTTGATCCTGCATCTCTGGACAGCAGGCAGGGGGCGGAGGGAGGTGCTGGAGCAGTCTGACCTGGGCTGCCCCTGCTTTGGGAGGGAGTCATGGAAGGAGAAAGTGGGCCTTGAATTCAGACTTGCGCATCCAACCCCGATTCGACGACTTAAAAGTTGATTAACGTTCTTTTCTAAGGGCACATTCATTGGGTTTAAGTTGAGCCACAAATTATAGGAACCCCCCCAAAACTAGCCTAAAAACTGCTTATCCTTGGGCTTAACTTCGTAACCTGCTTCACTTCTTCTGTGTGCCACATCTCCTCCAAAACAAAGTAAGAAGAGAACCTGTTTCCTAGGGTTATTTTAAATGATTGATTGATTGATACTTGCTAAGAGCTTAGAAGAGTGCCTCCCACTTAGTAAGGCTATGTAAATGGAAGCTGTCGCCATATTATTAATGTTATTATGTGTATTTTTCTGCTACATAAAATTCTGGGGCTAATATGACAGTTCTGATCTCAGATTCTCAGAGACCAGGCCTGTTTACAGCTGGTCTGGGCGTATTTGCTGCTGTATCCAAGGCACATCCCCGGACGCTGGCCACACAGTGTTCCAACCTGCTAGCCAGAATTTAGTCCTGATCGTGTCCACCTGCAAGGGAGGCTGGCGTCTCTAGTCTTCATCTGTCTGTCAAGTGCCAGCTAGACTCCATTACTCTGGAAGACGAATTCAGCAGTCTGGAAGTCAGTGAAGGCCAACAAGATGAAAAGCAAGGGTTGTGAATTGTGAGCTTGCCGGAGCAAGGGAATTGACCACTGCCGTGTGCGTGTTGGCAGAGATCTCAGGCGGATGGAAGAGCAGGAAATATTTATAGTGGGTAGGAGGGGAGGCTTCAGGTTGGAGGCTGCAGGCATGAAGGAGCCGTGGGCAAGCTCACTAATCCTCCCCCGTGAGCTGGCTTTCTCTGGTTGGTCCTAAGTTGGAAGCGGGGACAAAAATTGGGGAAGCTGTCAGTTACCAATCAAGTCCTGGCCATTCTGGCTGATTGTTACAGAAGTTGCTGGATCACCACTAGTGAGAGCAGCCCGGCCTCCTGCAAGTCTGACAGAGCGGAGCAGGCAGGCTTCCTAGGCAGTTTGTGAAAGATAAAAGGCTGGCTTCCTGGTCGGCTTGCTGAGGATGGTGGCTCAAAGCTCTGTTTTTATACATGGTCTGGCCGTTGTCTGTCTGTGTATTCAGTCTCTCAGGAGATACTGGGGCACAGCCAGTCATCTCCTGCCTGCAGTTACTGTAAGGGGTTTTTTAAAACAGTGCTAGGTGCGTTATAGGCATTATCTTGTTTACTCTTCACAAGGATCCTGGGAGGTGATTTTGACACTTAGAGAAGATCATTACTAGTAAATAGAAAAACTGGTATTTGAAATTAGGCTTGTCTGATGCAAAAATCCATGCATTTTACTTCAGTGGCCCCTAAAGATTTTTGTATCACAAAACTTCTTTGAAAAATCAAATAAAACCCTTGACCTTCTTGCAGGAAAATGCTGGTGCATACACAATTTGCATTCCACTACAAGCCTTTGCAGGCTCTCTGATTAAGGCATTTGTGGGTTGGCTAGCGTCGGTTAAGAAGGTTAAGAACCCTGCTCTCTAGTGTGAGTTCAGCGTCAGCCGCTTCAACTCTTATGCACATAACTTCTCTTAGGCTCAGTTTCCTCATCTGTAAGATGGAGACAGTTTAGGAATTGCTTTTTAAATGATAAAAACACTGCATAAAAGGAAGGAGTATCCTTTCACAGAATGCTATCAAGCTGACTCTGTTTATGTTTTAAGTCCCATGTAAGATGACTCACTTCTAATCAGTTACCTAACTTTCTGTTGTAGGGACTTCCCACCAGTGGCACAAACAGCTAACCACCAACAAAATGTGTCTTTGCAAATTAATTAACAATTTTTAAAAATACAGTATTAATTTTAAAAAGAAATGCAAATGAGGGGAGGTTATAGCTAGAGTGGTAGAGCACATGCTTAGCATACAGGAGGTCCTGGGTTCAATCTCCTAATTACCTTCCCCCCAAAAAATAAAAACTAAAAATTAAAAAAAATGCAAATACACAAATGCAGAATTTTACAAAACAGCTATCTGTCAAGATGAGACATATAAAAGAAAGTGTAAATTATCCTTGCCAGAGGGACAATGAGTGTAAAATTCTTGGCTGAGACCTTTCTTTAGGTATAAGAGCTATTTAATTCTTATAGTGGAAGGAGAAGAGGGCAGACCCCTATGGGGAAGTACCTCAAATCCCTGCTGAACGCAGGTAAAGGAAACCGCTTCAGTTATAAAGTCTTGCTGTCGATTGAGAAGTTGATGGTTTAGGATTTTGATTTTAGGGTTTCTCGCTCTCTCTCCATCGGGTTTTCTTTCTTTGCTGCTCCTACGTCACACTTAGGGCGCTGTGCCTGGACAGACACCGGGGCACCTGGAGGAGTGCACCGCTGACCCTTCCCCGCCTGGGAAAACTGGCGCAAGGCCAGGGTGCCTTCTAGAAGCCCTGTTACCTCCATCCCCAGCAGATTCAGATTTCCCCGGCCAGTGACGGAGGAAAAATTTGTCAGTGTGATCTTATATTTACTGTGGTGATGAACTCAGCTTCCTGTTTAAACAGACTTGCCGTCCATTGACATCATCAAGGAAATTTTTTATCAGCTGCCCCAGTGGCTCCAGTAAGATTCAGAACAACAGAATTCTGTTTGGTAACAAGTAGTAACTTGCCATTATAAAATTGATGGCTGTACCCTTAAAACACCCTGGGGGCTTCTGACTAAATTTAAAGGTATCTGTCATGTAAAAGACTATTTAAGGCACTTTTTTTTTTTAATAAAAGGTGGCAGCTGATTCCTAGTGAGTTGGAAGCTTCTAGAGCAGCTTACTGTGCTTTGGTAGGGCACTGGGGCGGCTCCTCTGTGAAGGGTTAGTGACATCAGTCCTCCCTCTCCAGGAGGCTTTATCGTGTATGCCTTTAACAACCTCGTCCTTTACCGTCAGTCTGCCGAGTCAAGACATAAGACATTCCGGGTCTGGCTTTCCAGATCCTCTTGGAGTCTGCACTTACAGACCTTACAGTAGTCTCAGCATATCGGCCGTCACAGCAAGTTCTCCCAGTACCCAGAGTAGAGAGTTTGACCAAGCAGTTTCACTTGGGTGGAATAGCCTCATTTCCTGGCTGCATTCACGTATGTCTCCTGCAGTGTGGTATTTTAGACCTGACCAAATACCCAGTTATATTGGGAGGGAGTGATGAATTTTAATCACTTGGAAGGATCTGACCTGTGAGATCCCTTCTGGCCCTTCATCTAATAGGATTAATATGATCACAGATGGATGCATTTTAACAGAACACAGAGTTAATGGCTTTTCTCTCTGTTGACTTAGTAAGCTTAATGTTTGTAATTTTTTTAATATAAGATGTCTCTGGTTTTCTCAAGTGATGAAGATCCTTCACTGTCCGCCTGCATTCCCATCCCCCAGAGGTGACCACTGACTTGCACGTGCAGAACCCTTCCTGACTTCATTTTGTATCTTTACACTCAGACACACACAAATGAAAGAACATGTACTGGTGTGTGTATTCTTTCTCAGACACAGCGCAGTGTACTAAGTGATTGCTTTATTGAGAGACACTTGCGCTGTTTCCGTTGTTTTTAATCCTTACAGAGAAAGCTCCAGGACCAGGCCTTGTATATTTCAATACAACAGCATCACACACACTCTATTCAAGAGAGAGTTACATCCATTTCTATAAATAATGTTGCTGGGTGATAGGGTATGTGCACCTTAAATCATAACAGATACTGCCAAATTATTCTTTCAAATAAATATACCAATTTGTGGCCTTTCAAAACAGCACTCTTTAATTTATTTATTGGATATTTACCTCGTGCTGTATTCATGGTTCATGCCTTCTTGAAACTCATTGTCTAGTGGGAGCGAGAGGCATTTAACTAAAACTCATAGGAAACTGTATAACTGGAGTTGTAGTAAGTTTTATAAAGGAGTAAGATAGGGTCTAATGTAGTTTGTAATAGGACGGCCAAATCCTTACTGGGAACTCTGAGGGCAATAGAAGGTGATGCTACATGACTTTGAGTTAGCTACTTCATCTTAATGATTGAGATTCTGTTTCCTTATCTATGAAATTGGGTTAATACCTGCCTTGGAGTGTCATTATGAGGGCTGAATGATAAATATGTATGTATATATGTATTCTATTTTTATAGGGATATATACAAATATATGCGCACACACATGTAATTATATGTGCCTCTCTGAATATGTTCCATCTGTCCGACAGCTGCTAGAATGTTTTTGTTTCACTTCCTTTATCTCCCCTGTTCCAGGGGCCCGTTGGTAAACAATGGTAGTGGTATAACATGATCTTTTCCTGATACAGGAAGGGTTTTTTTTTTTGCCCTAAGATTCTAAAATTGTTTTCTAAACACTCTAATTTGTGCTAAAAGCTGTTCTTTATAGAAGAGACTACATTATGAAAAAATCATAGGAACTTCTTTTAGGAAGGAATGTGGCAGTGACTTAATGCTTATAAAGGACAGCAGTAGATACTTGGATTCTGAGGAACATGCTTCATTTCTTTATAGTGAGTAATGTTACAGATCATTGTTCATCTCAGTAATATATTTCACTGTCTCAACTCTTCAGCTTAATTGGGGTAGAAGAGGAAATATAGCTCCTGGTCTGTATTCCAGAAAAGAACCTCTGGATAGCGTTGCATCAAAGATTTTTACAAGTAAATAATTAATTGGTTTAGAGCAGACTGACAAATATAATTAAGTAATTTATAGTTGAAATATTCAGTATTTCTCTAATTAGTGACAGAGGAATACCTGAGGCTGTGGTCAGATGAAATTCTTCCCAGATGAGTTTTAGGATAAAAGGAAATCCAGAATTTTTCATCATATATTTCTTTATCAACAGTAGTCAGAAATTTAAAGAAAAAGACTCTTAGAAAAGTTAGGTTGCAGTTTATCAATTTGTTATATATATATGCTATATATTTTCTTTATTGTACCCTAAATTGGACCAGTACATATTCCATTTTGTAGGATGCCTTATTAATCCGGTTTATTTCACTCTTCTGTTTCCAAGAAACATATCTGGTGATGGAGACTTAGTGTAGAGGAGATGAGAGATTAGTCTCAGAAATATATTAACAAGAGCTTTGTTTATTTTAATTTGTCAATAGAAATATTGCTAAAATACTTTAAAATCTTCATAGCCCATTTTGCTAAAATACGGTTTATTCACTGAACTATTTATAAATTCCTATATTTATAATGGCCCATTAGAAAGTCAATTTGAGAGAGGTAGAAGAAAATACAAGTGCATGTATTTAGCACTATATTTTTTAAAAGCTATATTTTACTGAAATACCAGTAAAACAAAATATAACCCAATGCAATAAATCTCTTAAGGGGAAACTTAGAGGTTTGTTATCTGCCAAAAAATTGTCATACCACACCACACTGGCTAAGAGGGAAGTGAATATTATTCTTACAAATCTTTCATAGTGAAATATGCAATATAAATAATTTAAATGGGTATCTATTTTGTGCCAAGAGTTTGGCACAATTTCAAATAATTAGTTAAGTGCCCCCCCCATTTTATCGAGATGTAATTGGGATACATCACTGTATAAGTTTAAGGGGTGCAGCATAATGATTTGCCTTACATGTAATATATTGTGAAATGAATATTGAAGCAAGTTTAGTTCGCATCCATCATCTCATATAAAATATACAAAAATAAACCTACAATAAAAAGAAAATGCAAAAAAAGAAAAAAAGTCTTTTTTTCCCTTGTGGTGAGGACTTTGAGGATTTAGTCCCTTAACAGCTCTCCACTGTATCGTACAGCAGTGTTGACTGTAGCCTTCATGCTGTACGTTGCATCTCTAGTACTTACTTACCTTTTTTGTTTATTTGTTTTTTGGGGGGAGGAAACTAGGTTTATTTATGTATTTTTCATTTTATTTTATTAATTTTTTTTAAAGTGGAAGTACTGAGGTTTGAACCCAGGACCTTAGCCAGAGCATGCTGAGCACAAACTCTACCACTGAGCTATACCCTCCCCCACTATTTATCTTACTGCTGAAAGTTTGTACCTTTTGACCACTGTCCTCCAGTTCCTCCTGCCTTCTTCCCTCTTCCTCTGATAGCTACAAATTGAATCTCTTTTTTCTATGAGATTTGTGTATTTTAGATTCCACATGTAAGGGACACCATACAATATTTCTCTCTCTCTGACTTATTTCACTTTGCATAATGCCCTCAAGTCCATCCATATTTTTGCAAATGGCAGAATTTTCTCATTTTTATGGCTGAATAATATTCCACTGTATATATGCCACAACTTCTTTATCCATTCATTCATCAGTGGACACTTAGTTTGCTTCCATATCTTGGCTGTTGTAAATAATGCTGCAGTGAAGGTTGGGGGCAGATATGTTTTTGAGTTAGTGTTTTTGTTTCCTTTGAATAGATACCCAGAAGTGGAATTGCTAGATCATATGGTAGTCCTATTTTTAATTTTTGAGGGTCCTCTGTACTCTTTTCCATGGTGGCTGCACCAGTATACAGTCTCACCAGTGGTGCAGAAGTGTTCCTTTTCTCCATATCCTTGCCACCATTTATCTCTTGACTTTTTTTTTTTAATGACCATTCTAACAGGCATGAAGTGATATCTCAGTGTATGCTTGATTTGCATTTCCCTAATGGCTAATGATGTTGAGCATCTTTTCACGTACCTGTAGGCTATTCATATATCTTCTTTGGAAAAATGTCTCTCAGGTCTTTGGCCTACTGGTTAATTGGATTATTTGTGGGTTTTTGCTGTTGAGTTATATGAGTTCTTTGTATATTTTGGATATTAACCCCTCATCAGCTATTTTGTTTGCAAATATTTTTTTCCATTCTGTAAGTTGTCTTTTCACTTTGTTGATGTTTCTTTTGCTGTGCAGAAGCTCTTTATTTGATGTAGTCCTACTTGTGTATTTTTTTTATTTCGTTGCTTATGCTTTAGGTGTCATATCCAAAAAAGTCATTGCCAAGACCCATGTCAGGTTGCTTTGTTCCTGTGTTTTCTTTAAGATTTTCATGGTTGCTGGCCTCACACTTAAATCTTTAATTCATTTCAAGTTAACTTTTGTGAGTGATGTAAAATAAGGGTCTAATTTTATTCTTTTACATGTGGATGTCCAATTTTCCCAGCACCAATTATTGAAGAGACTGAATTTTTGAATTCTCCCTTGAGTATTCTTGGCTCCCTTGTCAAATATTAGTTGACTGTAAGTGCTGGGGTTTAATTCTGAGCTCTTGATTCTGTTCCATTGATCTGTGTGTCTGTTTTTATGCCAGTACTGTTCTGTTTTGATTACTGTAGCTTTGTAGTATAGTTTGAAATCAGGACATATCATGCCTCCTGCTTTGTCCTTCTTTCTCAGGATTGCTTTGGCTATTTGGGGTCTTTTGTGGCTCTATATAAATTTTAAAATTTCTGTAAAATTCTTTAAAAAATGCCATTGTGATCATAATAGGGATTGTGTTGAATCTATAGATACCTTTTGGTAGTACTGGTATTTTAATAATATTAATTTTTCCGATCATGAACATGGGATTCTTTTCCATTTATTTGTGTCTTCTTTTATTAGTTTCATTAATATCTAGTAGTTTTCTGAGTAGAGATTTTTCATCTCCTTGGTTAAGTTTACTCCTAAGTACTTTATTGTTTTTTATGCTACTGTAAATGAAATTGTTTTTATTTTATTATTATTCTTTATTTCTTTTGCAGATAATTCATTATTACTCAGTAGTATAGAAATGCTGCTGATTTTTGTATGTTAATTTTATATTCTGCAGCTCTGCTGAATTTCTTGATTAGAACTAACAGTTTTTAGGGGGGTGTTGAGGATTTTGTATGTATAAAATCATGTCAGCTTCACACAGAGACAATTTTGCTTCTTCCTACCCAGTTCTGATGCCTTTTATTTGTTTATTTTCTTGCCTGATTGCTGGGGAAGGTTCTCCCCATGCTGTGGTATCAGGGGTGGGGAGCATGGGCATCCTTGTCTTGTTCCTGAGCTAGGCTGTCTCCTCCTGCTGTCTCTTCCTACTAATATTTTGAGATGTAGGACTGTTTTCTTGGATTGTCAGCTTTGTATTTTCTACATCGTTACCACCTGTGAGTCTTTCCTTTTAAACTTGGTAGGTGCCTTAAGAGTCTTTTGTAGAGACATAGTGTTAATTTTTTACATTGACTTTTACTGTGTTTAGACATGCACTTTGTGTTAGTTTTTGCCAATTACCACAAACTTAGCAGCTTAAAACAACAAAAATTTAGTATTTCACAATTTTGGAGGGTGAGTGACTTCACATAGTGGTTAGTGAGTTCTCGGCTCAGGGTCTCAGAATTGATCTTATCCGAGGTTTGGGGTTTTCTTTCCTATTCACTGACTGTTGGGAGAATTCAGCTCCTTGTGGTTGTGTGACTGAAGTCCCCGCTCTCCTGCTTGCCAAGGGGTGCCGACCCCTGGTCCTCAAGCCTGCCTGCTCTTCCTGCCACGTGGCCTCTCCACGGCCTGGCAGTTTGCTCCCTCGGGGCCCCAGGAGAGTCTCCGGCTTTGAATCTCTCTGACTTCGACGGATTTACCCGACTAGGTCACGTCTACCCAAGACAATTCCCTGCTTTCCAAAAGCAGCCTGTTTAGAACCTCAACTGCATCTGTAAATCCTTCCTGCCACACAGAAAACATAACGTGGGGCTGCTAGTTCATCATAAGCGCACCCAGCTCACACTCAAGGTTGGGGGCGGTTCCCAGAACCAGAGAATTTCGAGGGGTGAGATGTGTCGTAGAATTCTGCTTACCACAGACTTTGATAAGCTAGCTAAAGTATCAACAGTGTTTTGGAGATAATTATTATCTTCAAATATTGTAACTTGTAAATCTTGTTCACCTTCGTGGTGTGGTTGTTTTTCACATTTGCAGACATGTTTTTATTTGTACTTACCCAAATTTAGAGGCTGTACTGGAAATAAAATCGCTTTGAAATGTCTTTTACAGTCTTGACCTTTGGATCCTTAAAGCAATAAAATCTTCCCAGCAGTGCCATCTGTCTCTGCTCACCCTGATTTACAGTTATTGGGAGATGTGCACGTTCCGTCTCAGCACAAAGTGTGCAGCCCAAGCCGGGCAGCGGTGAGACCTGCCCGTAATGCCAAATGCGGTCTGTTTCCTGCCGAACTGAGCCTCTTGTATAAGATTGTTGTCTGCCGTGTACTGTATATGACTTTAGAGTCATTCAGAAGTCTTAAGGTTACAAGTGAGTGTCTGTATCTGAAAAACCACACAGAATTGCACCTGTGGACGTAGGCTGCTGCACAAGCGTGCACACCTCTGTGCATGCACGTAGGTTTCTGTCTCTGTGACATGTGTGTGCAGGTGTGTCATACAGCAGCGTTTTTATAGAAGCAGTGTTACTGATAAAATACCACTTGGGTTTTCTTTCACACCTAAGAAGTCTGGTAGCAGTATTTCACTTTATTAAAGTCCCTAAGTAGTGTCAAACTTAGAGTGTCAAAAATGATGTCCCATCGTGACCAGTATGGAGCTCCGTGAGCATAATGAAACAGTGATGGGTAAGCTTTGAACTGTGTTTACCTGGGAAAAGTTAAAACATAACTTTCAAGGAACTTTCTGCTCCTTTTATTTGAAGTTTAATATGGACTGAAAGCTGCCTTTTGAAACCCATTTACCACCCCAACCTGCAGGTCTGTGGACAGTCGAGTAGGGAGAAGAGGTCCAGCCCCCGCCCCATTATTTTTCATTCAGATTTCTACCGGGAGACTTTGTTTTCCTTGTTCATTAAGGATATTGAAATATCTTTCCAGCTGTCTCACTGCTGTCTGGTTTAACATAACCAGAAAGAGTTCATTGAAGAGGCAGTGCTTCCGTTTATCTTCGTGACCGTCTGTGTCTTCCGGAAGGCTGGCTCTCTGCTTTGCTGTCTCACCACCACCACCACCACCCCCCCGTCTCTAGTGCGCTGATGCAGCAGAGAAGACATCGCCAGTATTTGCAAGGATTTTCCCTTCAGTTTTAGGAACATGGAGGCTCCCCTTTAGAATTATCCGCATGGCAGCAACACAGGCACCATTCCCTGTAGTAGTTATGGTGCATTCTTATGTTTTTCACTGATTTTCAGAAAAATCCTAAGTCTCCTTGATATTGATGTACCAACTCTCAGAGGACAGCTTTTGGGGTGGGGGAGAACATTGTGACGTTGTAGGAGCTTATTATTCTTGTTTGTTGAATAACTTTCTCTTTCTTCCCCCGGGGTTTAATTGCTCAGAAAAATAATCTTTATCTGTTTCATATTTTATACCATAAAATAAAGTAAAATTTCCACTCCCATTATTAGCCATGTGATTTTGCTTTGTGGAATGAATAGATTATGTTGATATTCTGTTAAATTATTATCTAGAAACAGCTGAGTACTCTCAGCAGATTTTTCAAGCATTATAGGGAAGGAAGACTAGTAGCTCTTGCATGGGAAATATTTTATCAAAGGGGATAAAATGAGACTCAGGTGATAAGTATTTTTAGTGAGCTCCTGGCCGCCAGGCCCATTCTACTCACATCTCCTAAAGCACTTTAAGGTGCCTAAATGCAAATTAGCATTACAGGACCAAGTCCTACTTGAGGCGTAACTATTTTATGCGTTTATGTAATTCCCCAAATTGTCTGCAGCAAGTGCTTGTACGGTTTAGTCTGTTGAGACCTGCTTATACCTTCACAGGGAAAGTGTTTCCAGAGAAAGATCTATGTATAATAAAAATCACACTTAGAACTGTCAAGTTACACTTTTAGAAGCATTCTATCTTTTCCATCACCCAATCTCTGTAAATTTAATTCTTTGAAATAACCATTGCAAAATGTAGTCTTATGAAGGTACATTGTGATCACAGAAATGTTTGGCAACACAACATCCTTTCTGATGACGAACGTCACGAAGCACTCTGACAACCTGTCATCTCCTGTGGCGACTGGATATAGTATTAACTGGACCTGTGGGGATCTTTGAGATACTGTTAGTTTTTTCCCTTGTTTCTGTTAACTGGAGATTTAAAGACAGGACATGCCAGTAAAATTTATTATTTTTAAGTGTGAAAAATAGTGCCCATCAGACATAATTACAAATGACTGAGATGGTGGCACCATAGTGGTGGGGACCACACAGATCACCCCCAAACTCTGCTCAGTATAGTGAGGACACCGAGGCCCAGCAAGATTAAGTGATTTGTTCAAGGTCACACAGCCATGCCTGTCAAGCCTCACCAGCAGGTCTGCTATTAAAAGGTGACTGTGGATTATGTGTGTGGCACATTAAGCACTTGCCAGCACTCCCGAGCAGGAAGTGTTTCCTCGTGTTGAACGTGAACGACTCCCTCTGGTCAGACGTCTGGAAGGGATGGAGCAGCTGGTGCCTGCGGCTCCGGTTCTCCTTGCCTTCGTCATTTCTCATTATTTAATTACCATTTCTCCTAATCTTCTTCAGAGATGACTTGTCTGCCAGGATTGTATTTGTTGTTGTTCTTCTGGTTCTGTTTTTAACTACAGCAGCGCACTTCCAAAGGATGCTTGGTATATGGTTCCCAGGACCAGCTACATAATTGTGGGTCCCCTTGTGAACAAATGGTGAAGGATTTCTAGATGGCAGAACAGAGCATCACACCAAGTCACTCCTGCGTGACTGTCCAGGCTGCATGCCCATGAAGCCGGCCCGGTGGTTCTGGATGTTTTGTCTGAAACTTTCTTCTTTAAAGATTAACATATCAAACTGTGGGCTTAAATGTTTTGATACACTATGGAGATTAATTTTTTAATCAAACAAGAAGATAATTTTCTTTTTTGTGTGCGCATATATGTGTATATATTTATTGAGGTATAGTCAGTTTACAATGTTGTGTCAATTTCTGATGTACAGCGTAATGCTTCAGTCATAGAAAAATAACAGATGATACCACTTATATGTGAAATCTAAAAAAAAAGGACAAACTTATTTACAAAACAGAATTTCCTGTTCTCTTTGTGGCTGAGTTTATGCTAGTTAGTATCACTGACACTTTTCCCGAGATTTCTGGAGGAGGAATGCCAGAATCGCAAAACATAGAAACGAGAAATGTGTGTTCTGCGTGGAGTAGAGGTGTCTGGATTCAGGCACCAGGTGACCCAGCTGAGTCCAAAAACTGGTACTTGATAATCAGTATCCACCGTGTAATTCGGTTTGGGCGTTTAATTTGTAGGAGGATGTTTGACAATTAAAAAAAAAAGTGATGTGACTATTTTCCAAAAATCTTTGAATGGAAGCAGCTTGCATCAGCTAGCCTCTTCTATATTAATACACACGACTTCAGTGACCCTGCACGTGTGCTTTACCAGATATGCTGAATTTCACAAGTGAGGATAAGCTATAATCTGATGTTTGTATATACATTTTATATGTACATCGACTAGCTTTTTGTTATGTCTATTTGGTGATGTGAATAATGTTCAGTTTTTTTTTTGAATAATGTTGATGGAGGTAGAAAATATGTTTCTAAAATAAACAACACTTGAAGCTTTGCATGGAAAAAAGATGAACCTACTTTAAAAGAAGACTAAATAAAAATTCTGTCCAAGTGGTCAGGTATTCCTCAGTGCTGATTTCTGCATTTTCATGACTTTTTAGATATTTTATTTTCAGATGTAAAAAGTTTAATTTCTATTTTATAATATATAGTAAAAATGCCATATCCCATGTTTTTTCACATAAGTCTTTGATACCAACCTTTAAAAATTATTGCTTTATTAGAAACTTATCACATGACAAGTAAATGTATATTTTTTATTTCTATATGTTCGCATTAGATTTTTTTTTTCTGACTCTAGACCTGAATATGTGGGGCTGTCTTTTTTTTTTCAGAGAAAAATAGGATTTTTGCAGTGTCACTTGACTAGATAATTAACTTTTAAAAGATGTGTATATATTAGAATAAGTTAAGAGAAAGTTGTTCTTTTTTTTTTAATACTGTGGCATTATGAAATTTCCTCCTTTGTAGTGCTAACATACATTTTATCAGTAGTAAAAAGAATTCAAATTTTCACTGCCTTTTTCCTGTTCATTCTCTTTTTAAGAGATGGTCAACAGTGCCACCATCAGAACAGACAGACTTGTCTCATCATAAGCATTGGTTTTCTCAAAAAAGCCTCCACTCAAGGATGGTTGGAAAACAGCGTATGTTTAAACAGACACATAAAAAATATTGGGAGCTATCAATGACATAATGAAACTGCTTTTGATCAAATCAAATTCATAAAATCATTCTTCAAAAACGTGTTACTAATTTGGATACTTACATTTTGCCAAGTGTTCTGTCTAGGTAGCCTTGTATTGATACAGTTTATTGTTACCATCTTTAATTTGTTGATAGAAACAATCTGAGAGAAGAATATGAAGACATGAAAACAATCAGGCCATCTTGGCCTGTTCACGACTTCCATTTTGAGGCAGTTTTTTCATTCTGCCCTTTCCTTTATATATGATTTATTTTTTAATGATGGGACTTTAAACTGTGAAGTTAATTATAATTATGATGATTTCAGAATCTATATTAAAGCATAAAATTTTTCTTTCATGGTCTGATACTTACATGATATGGTGTATTTATTTTTAACTGGAAAGCAACCTGGTCCCCATCTTGTGTTGACATCAAACAGCCTTCTGATATGCTAATCCAGCGTCAGGGAGAGACAGGCTTGATTTGGACTCATTCCAAGTCTGAGAGAAAATTATGTGTAAGAGCTGATTTTGCAGCTCTGCCCCCACAGAAAGAAAACTGATGCTGACACAGCCTGCAATTAATAAGACTTAATATTGAAACATGATATGGGAGGTTTCCACCATTTCAGTAATAGCCCTGATTTGCTTTTTAATTACCTGGCCACCTTATTGTTACTTGGTTTTTGCTACTAATATAATAGCCATTGAAATTGCCAGTAAATTCATTTCTATAGTGTGTGTTACAGTAAAGATTAACCAAAAGTTACTCATCTTTCCTTAAAGCTTTGTCCTTTGATGTGTTGAGCGCATGTGAGACAGCAGATCTGATCCTTTGCTGGGGATGAAGGAGGGGCAGCAGCAGGCTGCCCCTTTCTGTTTCCCTTTCAGCTGCCTTCACCTGCTCACGAGGGTGGAAATTGAGCCTGTTGTTTTGCTGAAATGGCTGAAGTACCGTATTCAGTAATCCAGAAATCAAATTAGTAAAACTTCCAAAAATGCAGATAAAACACATTAAAGCACATCTTTAAATGTTGATATATGTCTGTCTATCTATCTATCAATAATAAAGTTAAAATTATCTGATACAGTACTTCATTTTGGTTATTTAGAAATTTTGCCAAGTAGGAAACCAGTTACATTTTTATTTTTGAAAAATGATTTTTACGTAAAGAATCATTATAGATCTCATGAAGCCAAGAGCGTTGCTCTTGAATGAGCGTATTACTGGTGTCCCCTTCCAGCCAGTGCCCTGTAGGAGAGCAGGCCTGAATACAGCCCTTTGGTTTTGCAGTTTATTTTAGGTCTCGCCCTTTTGTACGAGGTATCTCCCCTTTGTACAAGGTGCCACCCCTCTCCAGTGCAGCCTTTCTGTGCTCTGCTTTTTGCACTGGTCTTCCTGTGACGTTTTTCTTCCATGAAGTTTAGTTTCATTCATTCAAGGCAAAGTTTGACTTGTAATATGCAGTGAATATTCATGAAAATTTTTCACATAAATCCCTTTTATTTGTTTAATTTTTAATAAATTAAGTGATATTTCATATCACCAGGGTTCAGCATTTAAAAGGAATTCACAGTGAAGCCTTTTGTCAAGAGAAGAACTGCCTTGCAATGAAAATAATTATCTTCAGATCTAGACTTTTTCATTCTGGCTTTTCTTACAATAAAATTTGACCTCCTACTTTTAGGATAAGAAATTATTTTACATGGATGTTAATTGTTTTGAAATAGGTGGACATCACAGAGATGTAGTGATATGACCTGTGCTAACTTGAGATATGCTGGGAGAAATTTAAGCATTATGTCAGGTAAAAATCTTAGAATCATTTCAATGTGGAAATTCATGTTTTTAAGATGAGGGCAGGTAGATAAAAGTAGGTGTTTTTCTGATTTAAGGCTTTTGCACATCAGAATCTAGTGTGAAGGTATTTTAGGTTTTTTAAATCTTATTTTTAATTTTTCAAACAGCATTTTAAGAAACAAAAGAGGCTAATTCCTGAAAGAACCGTTTGGAAGTACTTTGTCCAGCTCTGCAGCGCGCCGGAGCACATGCATTCTCGGCGGGTCATGCACCGAGGTGAGTCAGTAAGCCACGGGCCACTTAACACGGTTCTAAACAACACACGTTACCAGGCCGTCTGAGAGTAAATGCCTTCCAGTCACTGCATATTACTGTGCTTTCCTAAGTAATGTATTTCCAAATTGTAATTTTACTAGAATGATAAGCTTTTAAGTGAAGCCCTGCTTGGTTTTAAATAAGAATGAGAATTAGTTATTTTTCTGTTTGACTTTTTTTTTTTTACTGACTATGTTAGTAAAGGAAAAAAAATAGATGCAGGAAGCAGTTGAATATACATAAGGAAGAGGTTTTCTTTTTTTATGAACAGCATACATTATAGCTACTTAGATTTTTAATTATCAGCATTCACTCTTAATATATTCTTGAGTATTAGTCAAATGGTAGGGCAAAATGTATGAAGGTTACATCATGAAGGAATTGATCCGTTGATTTTTAGGGTGTGAAAAACTTCAGCTTAAATTTATTTAAGCAATTAAAATTTCTAAGGTCATCTAAGTAAATAATAACATAATTTTGGTAAGTAAATAATAATGAAGTTAAGATTTTCTATTTTATGTAAACATATCAATAAATCACTAATTAGTAAGATAGCTTATTTAAAATTGATATAAGAAAGGCACAGATTTATTTTATACTTTGAATTTCACAGAAGTGTATTTGAAAGTGGAAAGCAAGGTGCATTTTAAATCCTGCATTGATGGATGGTTTTCTGTCAGAGGACTGAGAACTCAGAAGTATTAGGATATATGAAAATTTCTCAAAATAATTGGTTCAAAATTCAAACTGACTTCCATTTTTAAGATATGTTTTAAATTCTGTGATGAAAAGTGGTTTTTAAACCCTTGAATATTTCACCTAAACTGACATCATCTTTCACCTGATCCCATTTATTCACAGATATAAAACCAGCTAATGTGTTCATTACAGCCACTGGGGTGGTCAAACTTGGAGATCTTGGGCTTGGCCGGTTTTTTAGCTCCAAAACCACAGCTGCACATTCTTTAGGTAAGAGACACAATATAATTTCATTCAGTTACCTACCCCCCTCCCCTCCCCCGTGGTTAAAAATATAGGGGATGTACCAATTATATACCTGCTCTTATATTCTAATAAAACTGTTATCATCAGGTCCTGAGCTGAAACCTATCCGGTGTAATGCGTCCCTTCACCTGACAGTTGGATCTTCTGTTCATTTGACCTCAGGCAGGCACTTAGCAAGAGAAAATTCTAATGAGCAGATTGAGGTTTTAGCTATTGCCATGGATCTGTCCTTTTTTTTTTCCTTTTTTACATTTAGTAATATTAAGATTATATGAAGAATAAACCGTATCTTGAATTAAAACTGACCATTTAAACATACTGTAGCAGTTTGTGAATGTAAATGTAACATACGTAGCTGTGGTGACTGCGGAGGAGGAACCTGCAGGTGATCGGTGGCTAATGAGGAGTGTATTTCCCCAAATTACAAAGTAGAAGATACTTGTGCTTGATTCATTCTAGAGCTGGTGCTGTCCCGGCATCCTTTATGCCAAAAACAGAACTGAATGCAGCTGTTCCAACATTATATTAATGGAAAGAAAGTTGTCCAGTTTAGAAACAACAGAAATTACTAGGAAGAAATAATTTTTTAAATTTAATCACTTATAGCCAGTGATAGAGCTTCCTTAAAACTCTTCAAACCATATTTTCTCCTTGTAAATATAAGACAGACAAAATGGTAACAGCCAAAATAATATAAGAGTTAAGCTAAAAGTAAGCTGGCTTTAATTTAATGGTGCCCTATTTTTGGTGTTATAATTTCACTGAAAACAGTTCATTTGAGGGGTAAAATTATTGTTTTTAAATGCAAAATAAAAAAAAATTTGAATGGCCTGATAAGGAATAAGTAAGTTGCACTAAATAACAAAATAGTAGAACAAGCATCTGAATGAATTGACTAGACATTTTTAAAGATTTTATAGCTTTATTACTAAGGTTCTGTGTGGCCTTAAACCTGTCATTTAATTCTAAATATGTCTAGAACAGTAAGTAGGCACCTAATCAAGAAATCAGTGTTTACTGAATGACAAAATAGTGGATCCTAGGTTAAGGAGTGGTGGAAAGATAGTACTTCACCTTTTACACTGAGTTTTAAATTTTGTCAAGTACTTTTAAGAAAATATAATTTCAAATGATAACCAAGTAATACTGTTTTTATTTCTTCTTTCACTTTACATTTATTCTTACAGAGCGTTACATTTTTTTCTGGATAAAATTTGGTATGAAATGCCTTAAGAAATGCATGAATTTGCAGAGCACTTTAGTAAAGTTTTAATGTTTGGAAGGTCCACCTCTTACAGTGCAAATAGGAGAGGGTTTCTGTGGGGAAAACCGTAGACTGTTCCAAGCCAGTGCCATTCATCATTAGGAGAGATAACACGTTTCACTTTGTTACTCACCCGAACGGAATGTCCTCACAGCACCTGTCATGAGTCTGCTTAGAAATGCTAGGTTACACATACACGCGTGCGCACAGGCACAGCTGCATGAAGCAGGCTCCTGCACACGCATATGTGTGGGTCACAGGTGCTGTGCAGACTGTCGCTCTGAGTGTACCAGGTCCCCTGACCCTAAGGATCCAGCATGTTGTGTGGAACCCAGACTTGAACAGTTTTGGAAATTGACTTCTTCAGCTCGCCTGCCACTGCCTCTTATGAAAGTTCTCAACGGGGTTTACAAATGTATACCCACCCCCAGATTGAGGTGCTGTGGTAGCCCAAATTATGTGCTGTAGATTTAATAATTCATTAAGAATTTATAATGTCAGTGTTAATCTGAATCAATTCACTGAGGGTCTTGTAGTTATATACACATAACACACACACACACACACACACACACACACACGAGTAAATGGGGATGCTGTGATGGCAGGACATCCTGAGACAAACCTGTGGTACAGCCAGCGAGGATGTGGCAGCAAGACTGTTTCTCTGATGAGTGAATCAATAGGAAAATAATTTCTTTCACAAGCATTTTTGTTTTCCATATTATTTTGAGAAAAATGTGCTTACATAAGAAAACTTCTCTTAATCGTGCCTGTCTTCTCTGCAAAGTAAAGATTTTGATGATTTGAGACTGACGTTCACTAAACAAAGTACATTGAACATCAGGAATTAAAGTCTGAAGTGTAGCCAACCAAGGCTGTCTGAACCCAGTAAAAATGCTATGTAGAAGGATCAGGAAAAGATCTTTGCTAACAAAGAATATGTGTAAAATAAACAGATGGAAATCCTGACATAGACTTACACTTGTTGACAACTTGACCCTAATTTTTACTTTTAGAGAATTGTTACTCTCTTGTGTTACTGATGTATATTTTTTAGTTTTAAGAGCAAATTTAGAATATTGGCTTAAGCAATAAGGATATACGCTACAACACAGGGAAAGTTAGCCATTATTGTGTAATAATATTAAATGAAATATAATCAATACAAATATTGAATCACTTTGCTATACACCTGAAACTAATATAAATCAACTATACTTCAATTTAAAAAAATAAAAGATTGTTTTCAAGAGTTGGTTCCAAAAGTGCTTGAAAATGTGGCCACCTGTACACATTTATTTTGCTCACAGAAAATATGATAAACCATATGTTTTATTGCATGTTGATGTTTTTGTGATTTCGCTGTAGATAAAACCCATAGAGCATGATTATTCACAGTGTAGCCCTAAATACTAGTGAAACTACAAATAAGTGAGGCCTCTAGTAGTTCATAAAGGAGAATTCGAATAAGTTGACTTTAAATGAAGTCTGTCCTGGAGCCAAATTTCATTTACTTTTGTAAAGGAAATTTTTTCAGGAATTTAATTCAAAAAGGCAAAAATACCTCGAATTGTTAAAATATCTTGTATTTATGCATTTATACTTTGTTTATTCCAAAATACATTTTTTGTTCAAAAATCAGAGATTTTTCCACTTATTTCCACTTACTTTGATTCACTTGATCATCAGTAAGAAGCACATGCTTCCAAAATTTTTCATATTTAACATTCCTCAAGAGATTGGCAAGTCTTTGAATTTTTCAGTTGTCTGTTCAGTTTGTATCTCTTACTCGTATCATTTGATTCCATGATAACATGTCAGCATGGAATAAAATCTCCAGCTCTGTCGCATTTTCTGTAGCTAATAAAGTTGTATAGGTGGTTGTATTTCCAATCAGTTTTCAGAACCAGTGTTAAACTTAAAAGTATGTTAACACAGGATGATAGTAAGTCTTTGAATTCAGGGTTAAAGTTACATGTGCTAAACCTGATGTTGCGGGATGTTCCAGCCATGTTCACTTCTGATGCTGCGGGATGAGCTCGGTGCAGAGGCCTTTGGTGTCTCTTCCGTCCCTGCCGCACACTTGGCCTCCCAGCCTCTCTGGCAGTTCTTCTGTCCTCCTTGGTAATCCATAACTGCTTCATGTTTCCACTAGGAAACTACCCTCCCTGGTTTCTAATATCCTCTTTTTTAATCAGTTCTGTTTATCCCAGCAGACTTTCCTTCCTAAAAGCATTATCTGATTTTATTACTTGCTCCAAATCTTTGATGGTTCCCTGTTGCCTAAAGGCTGTCATGCAAAGCCCTGGCTCAGCATCCAGGGTCCTCTTGGCACCAGTGTCCTCTGACCCAGTCTGGTCCTTGATGACACACTCCCACCTCGTTGTGTGCCTCCATGGTTTGCCTTTTCCTTTCTGGAACGTGAGACAGAAGACTGTCTGGAGAGAAGGGGGGTGCTTGGATTTTATGCCCATTCTTCTGGAGGACCTTGATCAAGCCATTTACTGACTTTTCTAAGGTTCAGTTTCCACGTTTCTAAAAATAGAAATGTGAGTAATCGCCATCCTAAGTTGTCCGTTAACCTCTAACCGGTCCCGAACCGGATAATAAAACGGCTGTGAAGGTGCTTTCTGAACACTGCAGCGTGCTGTGTAAATGTTAGATTGCTTGTGTTAACATGACAGTGGAGGGGGTTGGGGGAGATACAGAGAAAGAAAAGGGAAGAGGAGAGGGAGTTCGTGTGCGATTTTATTTATTCTGTTAAAATACCTGAGTTGATTCATTCAAAACAATAGTTTTAGTGCCTTTGTAGCGCAGGTGCTGCTCCGAGGACCAGGAGTGTGGCTGAGTGGGACAGGCCTCGTCCTCGTGGGTCTCGCCGTCTGCGGGGAGGGAGTGGGTAGTGAAAAACAAACACAGAAGTAGGGTGACTTGCGGGAAGTATGCTCGAAAGGGTGTGTGGACGACGCCCCTGTGACGAGGTGGTGTCTGAACGAAGATTGGCAGGATGCGAAAGGACGGGGGAACACTCCCGGCACCAGCAGCAGTTTGTACCGCGGGCGGCTGCGGGATGAGCTCGAGCAGGAGGTGTGAAGGGGCGGGGGAGGGCGCGCCCCGCCCAGGGTGGGAGGAGCTCACCCTCGCTCCGGGTGCTGGGGCCGGCTGTGCGGGGTTGTCATGACGACGGGTCTGTGCGCTGAAGGCAGAGCCAGCCTCTGTCGCCCTGGGGGGTCTTCACGCCCAGCGTTGTCTGCTCTCCTCCGGTGCTGCTCAGTCCTGGGACTTCCCTCTTCTGCTCTTAAACGGCCTTTAGGGCGTGCTGCGTGGAACTGAGCCCAGTTGCTCATCAGCCACAGAGTTTATCCCTGTCTGAGATCTGGGATCTAGGCGGTTCCTTGGTGTTTGTCCCTCCCCTCTTGTTTTCTACAGGCACTTGTGTTAATCAGGTCCTCCTTCAGTGCGTTTGTGCTGATTTGGTCGCAGGCGCGGCTGGGAGGCTGACTGTAGGATAACGTGGATCCCTGTGATTTGCGCTGTTCCCTTGCATATTGTTTGTCAACCTTATAAATGTAGCAGATATTAGAAAATGTGTTATATGTAGATATCTATGTCTTTAAAATTTATGATGAAGGTGAATCTCCCTTGAATCAAGCTTTTTGACAGTCAAGATAAGTGGCTCTCAGGTTTCTTGACTGGACCCACGGGAGTGTCGCCGTGTGAGACCGAAGCAGAAGCCCCGTGTGACGGTGTCCCTGTTACAGCTGCAGTGCTTTCTCATACTGCCTGTTCTGTCCTGTTTCCCGTTACTAAAAATAATGTTATTCGCAACCCACTAAATTGATTTCACAACTCATTAATGGGTTATAACCTGCAGTTTGAAAGACGTTAGTCTGTGTTTACAGTCCTTTCATGCCGTTCCACTTACCTGAAGACAGATTTCCCTGTTTTCAGACACCCTCCTAACTTGCTCTCTGGCCAGTTCCGCTGGTCAGACGCAAGCCAGGCACGTGGGATTCCAACCCTAGAATTCCTGATCCGTGTCCTAGTTTTAATGCTTCATCTTTCGCCTTACAACTCACTGTCTTGGATGTGCTATGTAGCTTGCTTGTTACGCTTAGCACTGGGTCTGTCTCCCTCAGCCGTGTGTCAGCTGCGTGAGGACAGGGATCTTCATGTTTTCGGTTCCCCGAAGTGTCCCAGATGCCTAGGGGAGGGTGTTGCACGTCGTAGATGCTCAGTGCCTACTGATTAAATGAACGGCCTTAGAGACAGGCTCCCCCCACCCCCGAGAATGGAGCCAGCCAGCTACGTCAGCAAGTATGGGTTAGGTCATGCGGCGGGAAGAGGCAGCGGCAGCACCCCCTTGCTCAACGCTGATGCACGGTGTCTCCCTGCTGACCCGGAGCCAGCTGTGGTCCTCACGTGGGTCCAGGGTGGCTCCCCCCGTCCAGGTGGTCGCTGGCACTTCAGCAGCGTCAGCCTGTGCGATCTGTACGTCTGCATGCATTCTTGTGAGCTCCCGCGGGGGAGAGATCGTGGAGAATCACTTTCGGGCTCTTGGTGAAACCTTTCCGGCCAGTGTAACACAGATGACTCCCTTCACGTTTTCTTGGCCAAAACAAGTCTTGTGGCCAGGCCCATCTTACGGGGTGGAGAGAGTAACCCTCCCACAGGTCTAGGAAGGGGAGAACCAGAAAGGGTGAGTGTGAGCCTTGTCCATGGCCGTGCGATAAAGGGAAAGTGCCCATTAGTTCTTCTTTCTCTGCTTGTTTATCTTTGTGACATATTTGTAGCTGTTGCACCTGAAGGGTAATTGTGCCCCTTGATGGCACCTTGTGGGACCTCGTGGTGGTGAAGGAAGAGAGGGCCGTATATAGCTCAGGGAATGTCTGTCATTCTAAGTCAGGAAATGCTGAGCAGAGATTATTTTGAAATCCAGAAAGACTCATGAGGTGCTGCAGAGCACCGGTCCCTGGTGGTCTCCTCTCGATCGGTGGTCTGTCACTCTCCCTCCTGGGTGTGCTCACGATGGGGACCTTGTTGTAAACAGTTTAAAACTTTTATAGTAAAAATTACTGCTTACAAACGTCGAGCACCGGCGATGGGCTTAGTGCCATGTAGCACCTGAACTGTGTTCTGTTCTGTGTCTGAGTCTTGCAGGTGGTTACAGTTTCCCAGTTCAGAGTCCTTATCAGAGAACAACGAGAGCTCGTTTAAACTACAAAAGACCATCACCAATTTATTCTACTTACGGTAAAAGTACAAGTCCCCCCCCACAAAAAAAACCCTCAAAGAGTGCACCACATCCCTTGCCAGAACTGCCAGTGAGCTCTCAGCGTGGAGCCTGCTGCGAGCCATCCCCCCAGCGCCTGGCTCCGCCCGTGGGCTCCCACGTTCTGCTCTCCGCGTGATGCGTGAATCATCAGCACATTTGTACCGGTTTCCTATTGCTGCCCTAGCAAGTTCCCACAAATGTGGTGGCTTAGAAGAACAGAATCTATTATTTTAGTCGTGCTGTGGGTCACAATCCCACCATGGCTCTCACCAGGCTAAAATCAAGTCATCTGCAGAACTGGGCTTTTTCTGGAGCTTCAAGGGGAGACATCAGGTTGCTGCAGAATCCAGGTCCTTGGTGTGGTCAGGCTGAGGCCCCTGCTCCCTTCCTGTGGTGGCTGAGGGCACTTCTCAGCTCCTAGAAGCTGCCCTCTTGGCTTGGCTTTTGCGTCCTTCCTGAGTCCTCAAGGCCAGCACTGTCACTCGGCGCCTCCCCCGTTCCTGCCACCGCATCTCTCACTGCTAATCCAGGTAACCCCCCATTGCGAGGTCTGTTACCCTCCATCCACAAAGCCCCTTTGCCGCGGGACGTAACACAGCATAACACACAGCAGGGGCAGAGGTCGTGAGGGCCCAGGCCCGCCCGCCGCGCCGGGGTACACTCGGCAGAGGGCCTGCCATTCCCTCTCTGCAGCCTGGGAAGGTGAAATGGTTTAAAAGTCAGAGGCTTTAGTGGACACTTACATTACAGAAATTGAGCACTTTCTTTTTCAGACAGATGTTTTGACGTTAAAATGTCACAGTATTGTCACGGACCTTCACAGGTGGTGCACATATACTTTTCAAAGGAGAAAGTGCCACACTCAGCATAGTACAAGCAAGTCGGTTTCAGTCATTACTGTTAGTTTATTAACAGTTCTGTATTTTTTGAAATTATTTGCAAAAGTGTGTTTAATCTTCAAGGGACGTGTCTCCTTAGTACTAATCCTGCTTCTGTGTGGCTCACTCCTCGTGGACTGGAATGTACGAGGAGATAAAAGATAATCCTAAAAAAACTTAATCAGAAGAATTAAAGTGCCGTTAAACACAGCCGCACGGTACACGACTGCGGTGTCTGTGCGTGCTTCTGGGCAGTTACCTGCTATTCAGGCAAGTCTGTGTGCACCAAAGTTGCATTTATTATGTACAGTAAAATGTTTCCTGTCTGACTGCACTCTCTAGTAAAAAGAAAAAAAACCAGCTTAATCACATTCTACTGTGGCATTTTACTGGCTTTCATAATGTCTCCCCGAAGAGCAGAGATGGAGTTTTCCTTTTGCGTGTGAGTGTAGTCATTGCTGCGGCAGATGGAGTAGATTTTACACGGAGCTGGCCGGCACGTTCTCATGCCGACCTCGTGCTGGGCAGGGTCTGGAGCCCCTTTAGGGGGAAACGGTGCTGCTGTTCTTGTTTCCGTTGTAGGGTTGTTTGCCTCCTCTCTCTCCCTCGCGGTGAGACAGTGGCCCTTGGGTTTCCTGGGACGGCCAGCGGAGCGCCCCCACGGCCACCGTGCGGACCAGCATCAGAGCTTTTACACTTGGCTCTCCCGAGGGCACGATCCGTGTTCCCCACACCACTTCCAAGTGTGCTGTATCCTCGGATTGCAACTTGGAAAATTAGTGTCCTTGAACCAGGCCTTAAAACAGTCTGATGTTTGGAGCCCAGTGCCACCTGCGGTCACACACTGGTTTTCCCACTCCTTCCCCAGCACCTCTCTGTGGGGCTTCCTCGGGCTGGTGCCCCTGCAGGGCTCAGCCTGGTTTGGAGCCAGGAAGGCAGCGTATGTCTGGTCAGTATTAACGGCCGCTTTTGCTGATTTATTTTTAACTTTCAGTCCTTTCTTGACTTAAATAATCGTTCTGGGAAGAAGCTGTTATCTAATTGTAAACTCTGCACATTCAACCTCTCGACTACCACAACAAGTATGTATTTAAAGCCGAGTGGCTGCAGCGTGGCATGAGTTTTACATGTAGTCCGTGGGACCCTGACCCCACTCCTGGCCTTTCATCTGTACATCGGGACTTTTGGAAGAGTTCTCTGCCTCTTAATTTGGAAAGACACAGGTTTCTTTTTTCCCGTCCTATTTCACAGTGGCCACAATTAATGAAATAAATGTCTCCTTAAATACAAGGGCCAGAACTCCCCGCTCTGAACTCTAGGTCCACACCTTACTAGTTTTTGATCTTTGGCAAGTTTCCTGACTTCCTTATGCCTCCTCTCCAAAGAGGCTAAGAGCTATCTCACAACAGTGCCCGTTTCACTAGCCCCAGGGGGACGGGGCTCACCTGTCTACGCCTGCCCCCCAGCAACCTGGCGGTCTGCCCCGGGATGGGCCTGCTCAGCACGGGCGCAGGGTCAGCAGGACGGCGCGAGTAGCACACCGAGCCCAGGCCCGGGTCAGAGTAGCAGGGTCGGCGACGTTTCCTGGGGTTTACATGTTAGCAGTTACACCTAAACAAAGGAAAATGTACTTAATAAATGTCTTTCATGGAAGACATATTGATCTACCACTCAGCCATTCCATATCGACCTTGGATAACACTCCTTTCAATTAAGTAAACTTGGCCTCTCTCCGTTAGTCTCCGACATAATTTCTGGGCTGACTTAAGAGTATGAGGAAAGAATGAAAATGAATTCCTGTTCCCTGAAGTTGTGTGTGTGTATGTGTGTGTGTGTGTTTCTTTTTTTTTTTAATCAAACTGAGTTTTAAAATAAATGAAGTCCTTTCAGCTTTCTCAGTAAGGAGCGTTCAAAGCTTTCTTTTCTGTAGTTTGTTCTAAGGGAAAGAAGCAACATTGCTAAACTAAATTTGCTTGTTTGTACCCTCTGACTTAAAATATTTTATTCATCTGTCCTAGGTTTAAAACAGGAACTGTATTACTTTTTTCTATTTTACTTTACATGTGGGTATCTGTAGGGCTTTCAAATTTTAAAGCAGAGTGATCTTAGAAATGATCGCGCCACCGCGTCTTACAGATGAGGAAAGGGAATAGAAGTTAAATGGTCCTCATAGCTAGTGGGAAGGTAAGATGTGAAAGGGGCTTCCTGATCTTTGACCAATTTTTGCCCTTCCTTCCTTCCTTAAGAAACAAAACAAAATAAAAATAGCAAGCCATATCTAACCATAGAAAAAGATGCTTCAGTGATTCTATTTTTGTTCTCATTCAAGTCTTTGCAGAAATTGCAGTCCTAAATGTTTACCTAAACTATAGGGAGAAGTCTGTATGTAAGTTGTTCTGGTTACCAGAATTTTTTGGCTCTCTTACACACATTGTAGAACTTGCAAAAACCAGTCTTCCTTTTGTTCAGGATAAATTTTGGAATGCAATCGTTGTTAATAGAGTACATCTCGTGTAAAACATTTCTCGTAGAGCTAGAGTGAGTCTGTTAATGTGATGAAATTTTTTTGGTATTTGAATGACTGTCTTATATTTTAAAGAAAAATCAGGTAGCATTTTCAGTTGTTAACAGTTTTCCCCTAGTATCAGCCTCTCTCTGGTTTTTATAATGTTACCACCCATTTCTTACTCACTTTTATTCATGTCAGGAGGTTAAAATGACAGAAGTATCTACTGTAGTAAAATATATTCCTATTTTACCTGCAGCCCCAAATCTTGAAACATTAGCAGAATCACGCGCCCCACGGTCCTGAGCTCCTCAGCGCCTAGCGACTGGCGTGATCAGTTTTGCGTCTGATCGGGTCACTCCACAGCTCTCCCTTTTCTGGTGCAGCTGTTAAAAGTAGTCACAGCGTCCTTGAGGCAGCAGCGATAACAGACACAGATGTCATGAATTAAAAAAAAAAGATTTTTAGGAAATAATTATATATTCATCAAGTTTGAAATGTGGAACACGTATCACTGCTTTTAAATGTGTCTCACATTTTCCTGAGCATTTAAACTTTGCGGGCTCTGCTGGTAGAGAGGGGACAGGATGGGCCCGGCCGGGAGGGGCTCAGCCTGTGCTCGGTGTCAGTCAGGGCCCAGCCGTGTCCTGATGGAGGCGCACTTCGGAGGGCGGGGGGTGTGGCAGCGGGACCCCCCATGCCTGATCAGTAATCGCAGTGCAGGACGCACACTTTCTCCTCTCCCACATGGTGACTCTTGGACACGTGTCGGTCAATGAGGTGAGTAGCGTACTCAGATTTACATTTTAATATATATGTGAGGTATACATAATTTAAGTACTGAAACACACATATTCAGCATAAAGACATTTGTTGTTTATAATATGAAGCAGAACCAGCACGTGAGTTGAAAGCGGCAGTTAACTCAGTAACTTTCTGTCCTGACCTCCAGCAGCTTCTACAAGAGGCCCTTTTGTACACTGAATTTTTCACGTTTAAGTTTAGTTTGGTGGATTCCTCATCATCCTGTTTCTCTGGCTCCTTTGCTTGCGGGCGGCGGCAGCCAGTCGGGTTCCTATGGCAGTTAAGGTGCGATGCTAGGGCTAATCTCTGTAAAATGCTAGCATTTGTTCTTCTTTTTCCCTATCATCAATCTTTCACACTCACATCAAACCCCTAATGTATCAGCAGGTTTCCCAGAGCTACTGGTTAAAATTACCTTTGCTTTTGGTAAACTCTGAACCTTCAAGCCTCAGTGTTTTCAGCTGCCCCCTGTGGATTCCGCGAAGCCGCTCTCTGCACATCCCTCAATGCCAGTCGCTGGCTTTATGTCCTGAAACCAGGAGCCGGGGCAGAGCCCTGCTCTCCGGCTGAGAGCGCCTTCAGTACTCCCAGTAATCCGTGCCGCCGGGAGACCCGAACGTGAGAGGGCTCGCGCCTCCCAGGGTCGGGGGGCTGTGCTTGTTTGACCCGGTAATCATGCAGATTCTTTAAACCCAGCTGTTTCTAAAAGTTTCTTGGCCTTTCTCACCCTGAGAGAAGTTGGCAAATTGACTCCTTTGTCTTCAGAGGGGCTGCTGCAGTTACGTTATTTATTTCTTCGAGTTTGTCTCATTAATGTCCTACCCACGCTTTACTTAAATCCCCTTTATCCGCCTCTTCACATACTTTTCCACTTCTTCACTTTCACACATACCTCCCTTCATCCGCTCTGACTAGGACCAACGTTATTAACAAGAATGGGTTCCAGGATAGGCAGGATTTCTTGTGAGTAGATGGTTCATGATGGGTCAGCTTTTGGCCCCGTGCACATTCCACGTGCAGCCATTGGGTTGTAAGTTCTTTCTTTTGGAAGGGAGACCCCTGCCTCGGAGGATGCTGCTGTGCTGGTTGGCATGCCTCTTCCTGTTGCCGCTGAGCAGACAGCCCGGTGCAGCATCCTGAGTTGCAGTCTCATCAAGATTTACTGTAAACACCCAGGGGGTTCTTGGAAAATAATAGAAAAAGAAAAGTGTGCTTTTCCCCGTGACTAGCAGCCTAGTTTTGGTAGCTGTTGCCTCAAGCAAGTAAAATTTCTGAATATTGTTCTCAAACTTGAATTTCTGTTTAGCAAAAACCCTTAGGCTAATAACAGTGAAATAACAGCCATCCAAGTTTGAAATTAAAGATACTCACTTTGAAAGTCAACTAAATGTTGACTTCAACATATAATGTATATGTCTTATTTATTTTAACATACTTAATACATACTAATGTATTGTATCAGCACTTACCACATTATGTTAGCATTTTCTAAAATGGTCATTAAAAAAGAGAAAAAAGTATTCACACTTCAACTCAAACAAGACCAAAAATTATCCAGGGTGTCTCTCTATGCAGGTCTCAGTGGTAAGAGCCTCATTTTTCTAGAGATGGCCGTGACCTTTCATACATGTTATTATATAAACCTCTGATGTGCAAAAGTCTGTCTTATCCTCTCTAAAGTGGGAGTAAGTAAAGTACTGAAGGCTAATGATTTTATCGTTTCTAATCATAAGTCACAGCCATGTTCTAAGGGATGTTTCTGTAAAAGTTAATAATTTATTTATATACACGCCACCCAATTTTTATGTATTAATATTTATTTTTAAATAAGTTACTATATTATCATGCTTAATTATTTGGGATATGCAAGCCATGTTTTAAAACATTAAGAAATGAAACCAATGTGAATCATTCAGTAGGTTTTCTTGTTAGAATTCCTTTTATTTTTTTTTTCTTTAGTTGTGTTCCCTCAATTCTCCCCGAATTGATCAAAAGCAAATAAAGTTTAACCCTCTGCACCCTTTTTTAATGTGGGGATAGATGTAATATGCTGGTTTAGGGTCATGGAGTGAAGAGGAAATTTTGAAGTTTTGAGTATTCCCCCAAAACAGTCTTCTTATCCTAATGCATTGTTTTGATGACATTTGTTAATCGAGGATTTTGTATGCAATTTCTTATCACAGCTGCAGCTTCATTTTTTCACTCCTCCCGTTTCCTTTGGTTTGTATTTTGCAGTGGGGACACCTTATTACATGTCTCCAGAGAGGATACATGAGAATGGGTACAACTTCAAGTCCGACATCTGGTCGCTGGGCTGTCTGCTGTACGAGGTGGGTAGTGCTAGTGGGGCCCGTTCAGGGCGGTGACCGTACGTGCTGGGCTACGTTCCCCTGTCCTTTTAGCACACACTTGGTTTTTTCTGGATGATGTTTAAGCTTTATAATTATGATGAATTAGCTTTTTACTTGTGAAGAGTTCATTAACTGACTTCGTAACTGTTTCTCTGAGGCAATATAGTAACTACGCATTTCTGCATTTGCTTCCTGTAATGTATTCTCGACTGTTTCCTTTTGATGAGTTTCATTGTTTAAATGTTATGTTAATGTTTTCTGCATAATCTTATTTATAAAAATATACATGTATTTAAAAAATGCCATGTGTAGCAGGAAAGGTATAATGGAATTTAAAATATGAAAGCATAGTAAATACCTTTATCAGTTTTTTTTTTCACTTTTACATAGAGTAGTTCAGCTTTAAGGGTAGTTTGTAAACAGATAATTCTTCTCGGTTTTCACTTAGTTTCCGTGAGTAACAATTTGTGTGGGTAACGCTCAGTGAAATGCTCTCTCTCCCCTGTTCTACTGGTGATAATGCATCAGAGGAAGACAGAATTGTGCAGGGAGATCCTCTAGCAGATACCACAGCGCTGTGGTTTGGGTGAGGAGAGGCCTGTGCTGAGCACCTTTTATGTTCATGTTACAGAGCAGTGGTGTCAGACAACATGCGAGCTAGTGACTTCTGTGATTTTATTCTTTAATCGAATGGTAATTTTCCTAGGAATGTAGGCTTTTGGTCAAAGCTGTTAACTAAAAATTAGCCTACCTCTCAGTAACTCTTTTAATAAAATAAAGTGAAGGAAAATAATACATGGAGTCATTTTCACAGTTTAATGTATACAAAGGAAGTCTGAAGTGGACAGGAGGGGACCATTGTACGCCATGCTCTGTGTTTTGTGTTCCTTGTCTTCTTGATTTAAATGAAATGCACGATGAGATCATCTATTTTCATTTTTCCACAAGTACAGAGGGTTTTTCAAAATGTATATCATAATCTTTAATTATTATTTTACTGATTGCAGGTTCAAATTTCCTTAATTTAAGGAATCGGAGATTGTTTATTTTGTTCTTCCTACTGAAGTAACTAATGGCCACTTAAAAAGAAAGGATTTTTTTAAGTGTTCTTAAACAACATCCCTAGTATAATTTTTATTAAGAAAAGTTATGAATTAGTGATATAACAAAATACACGTTTGTATGTATGCACATGAGATTAAAAGAGATTTATGCTCACTGTATTATATTCTGTCGATAATTTGGTACAGTGTTGAACTGATTTGATTAAGTTACTATAATGTTTAAAAGTCACTTTGTACATTTAAAATATTTTGTATCTGTTTAGGTAACCTTAGACCCCTTCAGGCCATAGTCTAATATTGTCAAAGCAACATCTTCCCTTTAAACACCTACAAGTGAGCAGCACATTGGTTTCCACTAGCGAGATCAAATTTGTCAATTAAAAAAAGTTCAGTTGAAGAAATAGTGTTTTGGTGGAAGTTTGCATAATTCTTTTAGGACCAAGAGACTCCCATGTCAGAACTGAAATAACTCTTCACATTCTGAATTGCTTTTGAGAAGCAGTGTCCCATTTCTGTGTATAGTTAAAATGATCACCAAAATAAAAATTATTTCTTTGGACATGCCTACATTCATGCATTTTATGTGTTGTGGATGACTTTGAGTTAAAAATATTTAATATGTTAATATTAGTTTTCATCTCAATGCATTTTTTCAGTTCCTCCATGCAAGTCATTTGGAAGAACTAGAATTTTTCTCAGGATTTAATTTACCTCGATGTTATGTCTCCTTCCAGTTATGTTTTAGCATAATGTTAATCAAAATACTCAGTAATTTAGCTTTAAACAATTGGCTGTCTAAAGCTTTAATTTACCTCGATGTTGTATCTCCTTCTGGTTATGTCTTAGTATAATATTAATAAAAATGCCCAGTAATTTAGCTTTAAAAAACTGGCCACAGCGTCACATAGGTATGTTATATTGTATCCCACTAAGAATTTACTGCTAACAATGGAAGAGTGGGAAGCCCTTTTTGAAAACGTATTTTTAACTCAGAAAATTAGACTTTCAAATATTCCTGAAACCTCAAAAAAAAAAAAACCTAGCAGTACAGTTTTAATTGATATGCAACAAAGTAGACTTTACTAATTAAAATCAAGATGCTGTGCTTTGGCTACACAGACCTTTACATGGAAAAGTAGGTTTTACACATTTCCTTTATTGTTCAGTGCAGCAATTGCATCCTTCCAGGGTTGTAGGTTGGTGGCTTACAGTTCAAAAAAAAAGAGCTGCCACCAGCCCCGAAGACAGACAGTGGGCTTTCATCCCTCCGACAACCCCAGAATACTAATCAGGAGAGTTGGACCCTGGAGGTCAGGGAGCAAGTCAATCATTCTAGCGATCGTCTCAGTGTGGAGGATCAAATTAGCCTGAAAAATTCAGCTGCTGGGAGGAGAGGGCGAGCAGCTGTCAGGGGCAGCGTCGAGATGCACTAATGAACCAGATGAATAGTGCAAAAGCTTGAAAATAAAAACAGGACAGTTGACATTTTTCATCTGTCAAAAGCAGGAGATGCATGAAAATATACTATTCCTGTTTAACTCCTTAGGGGACGTTCGGATTTTTTTTTAACGCTCTGCAGTATTGAGACAAAAGTGCTGTAATGAACTCCTGGCACACGATAATGAATATATGCACGTTTACTTAGGGTTTCTGCAAACATGGAGACTGTCATTTACATACACAGCCTATATTTCAGGGTGGCATTTTAAAGATCCTATTTCATCCTAAAGTGTCCTCCCATTTTAACCAAAAAAAAAAAAAAGCAAAAAGCCATGGTCATCATCATTGGAGCTTCTCTTCTAGAAATTTCCTTGCAAATGGAGTGCTTTGTATGTTTAGGGACATGGACACTGTTTTTTGCCCTTTTCTCTTTGTGGGGAGCACCTGGTCCTGAGGCGGTTGGTGCGAGGTGCGTCCCCTGCAGGGCCGGCTCCCGTCCAGGCCGGGAAGGAGTTAAGCCCAGGCGGGAGCCGCCAGACAGATGAGAGCGTTTTCAGCTGGTCCCATCCCCGCCGCCGGCACCCGCTGCGGAGCACAGCACGGCCGGCGTGTTTCACACGTGCGCGGCCTGTCTGGGGATGTACACATTGTCCTTCCAAAATCAGACTTATTAGCACATGTAGAAAAGGGTGACTGACTTGGGGCAGCCCTGCGCCCTGTGCGGTATCCTGGCTGCCGCAGTTCAGAGGTTCAGAAGGTTCGAACAGGAGGCGAACATTTTAAATTGAATTTTTAGTTTGTAACCCGGCTTCCTACAGTCCTTGCTCGCACTTTAAATGTCAGGTTAGAACCTGGTCTTAAAGTTAAATTCAATAATGTCCTTTTTAAATTGGTTCACCCTTTGAGTCGTCTTTTTCTGCGTAAAAATCTCATTTGGATGCGCCTCCAAGTAGCGGCCATGACTTGTAAAACCTTGGCGCACAGTTCGTGCTTCTGCGACCCCGTCAGAGGAGAGGAGTCCTCATGCTTTTATGAACTGCTTGAGGATCAGTTACGACATTCAGATTGAGGAGACTTTTTTTTTCCACTCAAAATAACCTTTCCCTGCAGATGGAAACTATCGTGCAACCTAAAATGCTGTGCATTCTGGTCCTAAAGCATTGCTAGATGGTAATTCAGTTTTACCTTAAGTTTCATTTTTGTTGTATTTCGACCACTATCTGCTTGATGTAGACCGTTGATGCCTGTTGAGTCATGAAGTAAATTAGCTGTCTTTATGGCATTATATTTACAAAGAGTTTTAAGTTATTTTATGTTCTTTTTCTTAACGCTGTTTTATGTGGCATATATATATATATGAATAATTACATGCTAATCATTCCTCCCTTTTAGGGAAGTTTAAATGCTGAAAATAATAACCAAAAATTGAAGTAAGATTTCTAGGACTTGCTAAATAATTCTCTGCAAAGGATTTTGGCAAGAGTCAAAGTGCCTGGGTGGCTTCATTTACAGCCTCTGCTTACTCCACCCCCGTGCAAGAGTCTTGTGAGGTCGCCTGCAAAGCTAACCTGTAACTGTGTCAGTCTCACTGGGAGCATTTTACAGATGGCCGCGCTCCAGAGTCCGTTCTACGGTGACAAAATGAACCTGTACTCGCTGTGTAAGAAGATAGAGCAGTGCGACTACCCGCCTCTTCCCTCAGGTCACTACTCGGAGGAAGTAAGTCACCTTTCAGTCCGGGTGTTCGTTCGTCATTCGTTGTGCTGACGTCGGCGTTCTGCCAAGAAACTTTCCTTTTCCAGTAATACGGGTGCTGAGTGCAGGGCACTTGCGCTGCTTCATTCTCGTGGAGGGAGGCTTGGCGCTCAGAGAGCGGACTCGTGCTTCATCACGGGGGGTGGGCCACAGCCCAGCGCGCGCGCGGAGGGAGGCTGGCCAGGTCCTGGGTGTGACGGGCACGGTGGCTGCCCTCAGAGCACAGGAACACGGCCGAGGGCGGGACTCAGGCCCAGGCCCCAGTCATCAGCACATCCGGCATCCGCCCCTGCCCTCACAGCCTCAGACCGACACACAGTAGGACTTTCTTCCTGGCAGAGCTTCCCTCCTGCCCCTGCTTTCCCCAAATTGAAACAAACTCTCTGAACTCCTTGTCCCTCAGCCTTGTTCTTTCAGCTTTGTCCTCCGTCCTCTTACAAGACCTGCCCCGTCAGCCCTCACTGCCGCCGTCAGCTTCTGTGGGAAGTGTCTGAGGCTGTCATGGTAGACGTGTAAAAAGTGTGTCGGATGGGATTGACAGTTTTAGAAGACTTCACCTTATTCAGATCTGAGCCTGGACCCTTGCTCGCTTTGGCAGCCCACTGAAATGAGTGGCTGGGCTCCACCCAACATCCGGTTTTGCGTTGGACGAAGCGTCTCCCGTTCTTGCCTAATGCATCATGATTTTACCGATATTTCAGAAGGAGATACACAGAATAGCAGTGTCCCAGGTTAACTAGATGTGTTCACGTAACTCTGAAAAGCTCACTGGGGACCCGCCCAGAGCAAACACCGTTTTGAGTTCGGGCACCTCACCTTCTCACGAGCAACAGGGTTTTTGCCCAAGGAAAATGGAAAAGAGTAGGATAAAATATGAAAACAAGTACGATGTTCACCTTTTAGGCAGTCTTGTTGCTGTTTCTATTCTGAAATAAATACGGTTGGCTGTAGTTCTGTGTGAGGAAGCCTGAGTCGTGCAACGTGAGTGGTAAGTGAAGAGTCTTTACGTCTGTGAAGCACTTGTGGCCTGAGGATGTTAAAAGTACCTTTTTTCTAGTAGTTTTGATACTGATAATCAACGATGCTTGGTTTTTTGTTTCATAGCATTTGTCTTCAGGTAATTAGAATAAACTCTTACAAGGCAGGGATGGTAATTTGGAAGTCTCATCATTATTTGATGTTAATGCTATTGTGTTACCCATTTTTAATTACTGTTTGGGGTGTAGAATATAAACATGGTGTTTCACAAAACCACCTTCAGAACCCTGGGCCTGGAGACCAGAGGGGTGAGCAGCGGTGCCGCAGGATGGCGGGGCTGCCCGGCCGCTCTTTGTTGTGTCATTCATGCTGTCTGCTCTTTTCCACGAAGCGCATGAATATTTCACGTATCTGCATCCTCATCCCCTATTCTTCTTGACTAATTTTCAGACTGTCTGGATTTGCATTTCACATGGTAGCTGATGAGGGGATGCCGGGTGCAGCAGTGAAGCCTCAGCAGGCGGTTACCATGGTGACCTTCAGCAGGATTTTAATGATGATACCACTCTAGTGGCTCGTTGAAGTCGGCCTGCCTGCAGGGCTACTTCGCTGCAGCTAAGTGTGAAGTTGGATTTGCGGATTCTCAGCCAAGGGGCAAATATCAAAGTCTGGCCCAGATAGAAGAAGGTCTTACAGCCAGGAAAGGAAAATAGATTCCACTTTTTACTTCACTCTGTATAGTTACCAGTTTAGGAAAGAGATATAAAGCAAAACACGTTATATGATGTACTTTCCAAAAAAGATAGTACGGTCCCTCACGTGGGTGAAAATCTGCTGTTATGCCGAGATAAATAGAGAGCTGCACTATGTAGGTAAACAAGGAAACTAATTCTTACTGAAGAAATGAGATTCAAAAAATACAGATTAATGATCTTACTTTAATCTGTTCAGTTATGTAGAAAAGTTCTCAGAACAGGAGCTTTGAAATGCAGATGTGCTAATAAATATTTTCTCTCCTTAAGTAGGAACTCAGTTTGTTTGGAACATAATTACCCAGAATACATGGCAGCAAAAAACCTGAACAGATTTCATGCTGCCATGCTTTAACGGCACCCTAAATATTCCTTTATATAGTAAGCTTTTTAGATCTTCTTAAAGTCCAAATCACTATTTGGTTTTTCAGTATGGCAAAATTTAGGAAACAATGAAGAGTGAAGTATAAAATTTTTAAACAGTAAACTTTTAATTAAAAGACCAATTCATTAGGTGTCAATTTTATAACTCAAATGATAACGGACTCTGAATCTGCTTGAAAACTAAAAATTTTAAGCAGATTAATTTCCCACCAAATGTGTATTTAAAAGTTCACCAAATTGATTTAGCTGCTGCTCAGTATTTAAGGCTACTGACCAGAGAGGATGCGCAGAATGAAAACTGTGCTTGCCAGTCAGCCTCGGCCTCAGGATTCCTGAGAACCTGCAGGATCCGTTCTAGAGACAGTCATTGCCTTTGGAACTCAGAGTTTAAAAGTTGGGGATTTTAAAATTTATTATAATCTAAGACATTGATACACTTAAGCATCAAAAACCGAAAACTGAGGAATAGTGTCCTTGGGAAAAATAAACTTGTATGTCAGAGCTTTCCTTTGACTCACGCTTCTTGTCATGATGTTCAGCTGATGAGGATTCTAGACAAGACACCTCAGCCGCACATGAGTGGTATTAGGGGTGTGTGTTTTATAGCTTGCTAAAATACTTTTATTTAAGACTTCTAGTATTCAATATTCTTTCCTTTTCTAGTAATGATCTCATCCATGTCTCAGTAGGGAATTATTAGACTTAATAAAAGCATGGGATTGAAAAGACGCACATCGCCCCTGCAGCGGCTCTCGGGTTTAACCAAACTCGGTATTGTTGTGATAAAGCAATTGGCATCAGTGAAGCAGGCATTTACTGAGCACTTACTGTGTACAAGGAGTGCGGATCCCCGAGGCCCCTCATGCCCGGGCGCGGGCTGACCCCTCCAGACTTGCGGGTCCCAGCGCACTCTCCTCTCCCCCAGCGCCACCCACGCGGGCTCTACCGGCAGGCCCATGAATTACCGTCTTTTTATGGATGCCATCTCCTCATTTTGAAACGCCCCCTCTCCTTGTTCTCTATCAGGCGGACTTACTCTCTTTAAAACAAAGCATGGACTTCACCTCATGCATGAAGTTACCCTCCTCCCTTGGCGATCACACTGTAGTGTAATTGTTCCTTTTTTTAATTGAGGTGTAGTGGATTTACAGTATTAGATGCGTCTCAGGTGTACAACATAGTGATTCACAATTTTTAAAGGTCATACTCAATTTATAAATATCATAAAATATTGGCTACACTCCCTGTGCTGTACAGTGTATCCTTACAACTTGTCTGTTCTGTACATAGAAGTTTATACCTCTGAATCCCCTGTCCCTCCCCTGCCCCTCCCCACTGCCCTCTCCCCACTGGAGACCACTAGCTTGTTCTCTGTATCTGCAGTCTGCTTCTGTTTTATTATATTCACATATGCTTCAGAGTCCACAGAGAAGGGGACTTTTGTCTTTCCCTGTCTGACTCGCCTCGCTAAGCATAATCCACGTCCACCCGTGCTGCTGCACGTGGCCCGTCCCTTTCTTTGTCCAGCTGCCTAGTTCTCCACTGCCCACACACCGCGCCTTCTCCCACGCGGGGCCCCTCTGGACCGTCCCCTCCTGTCCCGAGGAGCTGTAGCTGCCTTTCGTCTGTGTGTCTCTGGGGCCTGGCGCGTTAAAGGAGGTTTAGGGAATAATTCATTGATTGATTGATCAACCAGTTGAGGGAATGAGGGAGTGAGATTAAAGGAATAAATGGAAAAAAGAATGAAACAATAAATGTCAACTGAATGAGAGAATGTTCTCAAAGAACTCTACCTAGTGAGGCAGGAAAGTACTCGAAAGGCAGGTCAGCGATGATGATTTCTCTTAACAAGGTTACCTGCTGTGTGATCTTGCTCGTGCTCACGAGCAGGCAGCATCGTATCGGGTGTCCAGCATCCATCCACTAGGAAGGAAGACAAGTGGATGTTTTCCCTCCAGCTTCGGTGTTTAATTTCTTTGGGAGATGCTGGAGTAGTCACCAGAATTAGGCATGTTCACTGTTGAAAAGGTTATCGAGGCTATCTCAGGAGAATCTAAGAAAATATACAGTTGTCTTTTAAAATACCAACCTAAATGGTCACACCCAAAGAACTAATGGAGAATGGATGAAATCTTAGAAACTTTCACTTCCAAAATGACCATCTTCTTTTTTTTACTTTATTAAATGATAGTATCTTTTTTTCACTTTATTGCCTCCATTGCTTTTTATCCCTTTCTTAGACAATATCATAATGCCGCCTCTTTTTTTAATCTTTTTTTAAGTTAGAGAAATGGAAGGCAGGAGAGGAGGGTTTTCCATCCCTTTCAGCCTTTCCAGGAATGGCCACTGTCTTCCCAGCCGCTTCACTCAAATGTGTAAGAATTCCAGCAGCATTTCCATTTTTTTTCCCAATCAAAGTATAGTTGATTTATAACGTTGTGTTTCAGTTGTACAGCAAAGTGATTCAGGTATATATTTTCAGATTGTTTTTCATTATAGGTTATTACAAGATACTGAATATAGCTCCCTGTGCTACACAGTGAATCTTTGTTGGTTATCTAATTTATGCATAGTAGTTTTTATCTGTTAATCCCATATTCCTAATTTATCCCTCCCTCCGTTTCCCCTTTGGTAACCATAAGTTTGTTTCTCTCTGTGAGTCTGTTTGTGTTCTGTATATAAATTCATTGGTATTGTTTTTTAAATTCCACATGTAAGTGATATCATATAATATTTGTCTTTCTTTGTCTGACTTACTTCATTAAGTATAATATCCTCTAGGTCCAACCATGTTGCTGCAGATGGCATTATTTTATTCTTTTCATGGCTGAGTAGTGTTCCATTTGCATGTATATATATTATATATATATATATATGTGACATCTTTATCCATTCATCTGCCACCGGACACTTAGGTTGCTTCCATGTCTTGGCTATTATAAATGGTGCTGCTGTGAACATTGGGGTGCATGTATCTTTTCAAATTTGAGTTCCCTCTGGATATCTGCCCAAGAGTGGTGTTGCTGGATCATAAGTCTATTTTTAGTTTTTTGAGCAATCTCCATACTGTTCTCCATAGTGGCTGCACCAAACTGCATTCCCACCAGCAGTATAGGAGGGCTCCTTTTTCTCCACAGCCTCTTTACCACTTATTATTGTAGACTGCTTGGTGATAGGCTGACACCTCACATGGCATTTTCACTATTCTTGAGACTAGATAAGTATTGATTCTTCCAGCATATTTAAAATACAAGGATTAAAAAGTTTGATCCTTTCTAAGCTTGAATATATATGAATAACAAAATAGTAATAAATTTTAGTTGAATTAAACTGATTTCAGATATTTATTGGTTATTATGGAGTCTAAATATATTTACATGGCTTTAAATAAAATTGGAATACTGAATTTTTTTCAGTTTCTGAAATCACCATTTTCTTTCATTCATATCCACACTTTCCTGTTAAAGAGAAAAGGTCTGTGGCATTACTCCCATTTTACATATGAGCAGACAGAGACCCAGAAGCATCAGAGCAAATGCTAGACTCCTGGGCGCGGCCCCTCAGGACACCCCTCCGCTTGTGCTCCTGAAGCAGAGGGGCCGCGCCCGGGGGCAGTGTGAGGGGCTCCGTGCCTTCTCCCCGGACCCCTGGGCTCTTCCTGCCTCCTGCCCCGCCTGCCGTCTGGGCTCTCCCTCCGTGGGGCGCCGTGTGCACGGGCAGGGCCGGTCAGAGCTGCTCGGAACCCCTTCTGCCCGGTTGTGACTTAGGGACCACATACCCCTGAAGGGAAAGGATAGGGAGACTTTGCAGAAGGATGGGAATGAAGTTTACATACCAGGGTATGCACAGACTACTACGTATAATTCAAGTAAGACACCAGGTGCGTTGATTCATAACATGCTAACCGAAAATGTTAGTTTGTTGTAATTTTACTAATACTTTTATTTTTCCCAATGGTTACCCTTAGGGAAAGGAAAATACTAAATGAAAGATGTAAAAATGATAACTGGCTTTTTAACCTAACATTTACAAGTAATTTCTGTTTATATTTAAATTCAGAATATGTTTAAAGAAGCTTTTTAAGAAAGTTGAATCGGTAACAAAAAACATGACCTTTGTTTTAGCTCATAAAAGAGCTACTTTATGTAAATAAGAAGAAAAAATAAGATGAAAGTGTCAGCTACAGATTTTTTTGCATATTTTGTAGTTAAACTTAGTTTATAAAACTTTTTATTCACTTGAGCATCTAAATAGTTCCATATTACTGTTGCTGGATTCACAGATTTTAATAGAACCACATAAATTTCTTGGAGTTGTCACTAGAAATTAACCATTGTTACTTAAATTGATGTTGGAAGATTATTCCTAATACCCTGCCCCAAGAATATTTAAATGAGGGACTCTATGGCCTATGGCACAAGTAATGTTTAGAGGTAAACCTTTCCACAGATGTTTTTCTAGTCCTTATAATTATGTAACCCAGTGCTAAATGAGATGAGAATATTTTACTGTAAAATGTAGGAAGAGATATCTAATAATATTAAATATATAACTGTGCCATTATTTATTAAAGTTAACACTGTCATCTCAAACTCTGTTAATAACATTGGATTTTCCTTCCTAAAGTCGCCATGTAAGATTAGATCTTCAGGCTTTAAATGTTTCATTTTTGTTTAAAAATATGTGTAAGTAGGCGCTCTGTTCACTTACGCTGCTGAAGTGACTCGCTCCTTGAAGACGTGAGTCCGGGACGGTGCCCTGTAGCACACGCGTCCGGTGGGCTCCTGTGAGCCACGTGACTTTCTGTCAGACTCCCACAGTTCTCACTGGATGAGCTTCAGCTGCGAAGGCAGACCTGGCGTCCCCTACTGCCTATGCAGGGGGCTTCCTCCTCGCTTTCCCTCTACCCCAAGTCAGCCACTGGTGGCACTTTGGTGTGCGGGTTGGATGCGCCTCATCATTTTGTGTAAACATCTGAAGCATCAACCTGTAGTGTGCTTTAATGCGTCAGACCCACTGTGGGTGCTGAAGTGCGTCCTTGGGTGGGTGGAAAGTGGGTGTACCTGGGAGCTGATGTGACCTAACTGGTCTCAGAGGGATTGAGGTGGGGGTGGAGCAGAACCAGTGCCGACAGCCCGGCCTTCACTGTCCTGCGCAGGGCTGTGTTAGTGACCTGATGCCGGGATGCCCGAGGAGCCGATGGCATCACCTGCACGTGACTGCACTCGACCCAAAACTGGGTGATTGCACTGACAGCTGTGACTGTCAGCACCCTCTTCTTTCTCATATTTTTGGTACAAACCTATATGCTTTGGTGTTTCTTTAGAAATACATACATCAGAGTATATTAGCATTTTTTCCGCTTTACTGAAAATAGTCAATTTCTGTATGACTTACGATGTCATAATCCTTTAGAAATGTTACAGAGGACTCATTTTATTTTTACTTTATATGCTTTTTTTCTCATTTAAATGTTTCTGTGTTGCTTTTTAAATTTCTCTTAAACATCTGAATTCAACAGTTTTTTCTTTGGTTTTGTAAAGGCTCTTACATATTCAGACCTTTATTTTTGCCTTATTTTCAGCTTGTTCTAAAAAACAACTTTAAAACAAACCGAAGTACGTGTTTTTACAAACATGAGTAAAGTAATTCAGACTATACAGGTTTCTCGAGATAATGACAAACATGAAATGTCTCTCTACTTGTTCCTGTTTGTTTTTATGACTGTAATAACATCTATTGATTTTGGAACTGTTTTTGTAATTTAAAGTAATAAGTAGAAAGCTAATTCCATTTAAACACAAACTTTTTTGAGCGAGTGATTGCCCGCCAGTACTACTAGGAGTTAGAGCCTGACTTACGGGAACATACGTAGAATTGTTAGTTACCATATGGACACACGTTCTTCTTGAACGTGGTTAATAGTGTAGCATTTAGAATCGTCTCCAAGTTTTGGATAATTGTTAAGGATGTTTTCAGTAATTTCTTTCCCAGAGATTTGCGGGAACTTTTAATGTAAGACTAGCATTGAGGGAGAGCACTGCAATAATTATTTCTTTCTGATTACATAATGTCTGATGGATCAAAAACTTAAGAGGCCTTTTTTTTGATTCATCACATCACTGCAAATTCATGATACAGTGTAAAGAAATTGCTCCGTGTTAAAATTCAAGTGCATTTTCTTTGGAGGGAGTCACGGTCACTTGGATGAATGAGTCAGGTTAGAAAAGACACTGAAATGGTCACTCTAGTCAGAATGCCAGTGTGAACGTTTCTGTGTCTTCATTTCTCGGGGAGAGTAGGCCTCTCTCTCGTGGTTTTGTAGAGCCCTAGAGAAGACTTTTTGGCTTGTTTTTTGATCAGAGTTGGTCTGTGAAATGTGAGGGCAGATCCATTAATTGTAGAAACCAACGAGCCAGTGTTAGAGCTGGCTTCTTTTGAGAATCAAATGCCCTAACGCCTCTCTCTGGCTCCGTGGAGGGTCAGGCGTTGGTGCGGGGTGGCTGCGGGAACCCGCAGACCAGGCTGGATCCCTCGGGCAGTGCCACGCGGTGACTGAAGGCCGGTGTCGGAAGCCGGAGCGCTTGGGTTCAGACCCAGGCGGGGCCCGTGCTGCCCTGTGACCTGAGGGCCGTCCCGCTTCTGCTAAGTGTGGCCTCCGCAGACCGCCTCACCCAGGGTCCTGAAGCTGAGGAAGATGCCAGGGTGCCTGGTGGTGCCTGGCTCACAGCGAGAGCTGGAACAGGCCCCGGCCCGTAGGACGTGGCTTCCTCTCTGCCCTGGCCGCGGAAATGGCATTGAAGCTGGAGGTACCTCACAGGGCACGAGGAGACGCCTCCTCACGTGTGGTGCTCAGGAGACCGTATTCCGTGGTCCGCTGGAACCTTAGGGAAAAGTATCTGCTGCTGCCAGGAGCATCTCAGTCCCAGCCATGTGGCCCTTAGATTTGTCCCCCGGCTGCCAAAAGTGCGCCACGGTGGCCACGTGAGCCAGCCCGTCACCTTTGGCTGTTTAACGGCTAAGAAGCTGGGGGTGTCTCTAGCGAAGCTGAGTTTCCTCCCTCCCTTTCGTTCGTGACCTCAGCCCCCTCTGCCGTCCCTTACGGTTATGCCTGAACCTCCCGTGTCTTAGCCTCCTGTTCATCACGTCGGGAGCACGGGTCGCTCTGCCGCCCAAAAGAGCTACTGAGCTTCTGTGTACGTTGACAGAGGGGTGGGTGTGACCTTATTGGTGGAACCTATATTGGTATCTGGTGTGACGGGGGACTCTTCTCAGGGCCACATGAATTTGCGTTTTTTAATCAAATTATTTGTTAAAGGCATAAACCTTGGTCCGTGGCTGTGTGTAGTAGATGAGTAGCAAGTGTGATTTTCCCCCCTCATTTTGCCGAGACTGCTGCCGCTGCCGCTCCCCTACTAGGTTGTGAGGTCTATTTAAATGCTTCTTTGAAACGGCTCATAGTCATACTTACCAAGGAACCTACATCAAGTTAAGAGTTCAGGCCTGTGTAAATCTCCCATAATGTGTTTGCATTCCACCTTTCAAAAAGGGTTTGAGATAACTTACAGTAAAAGATGTGACTTGCAGGTTATTAACTAGAAGCAGGTCGAATTCAGGACCAAGGAGAGAAGGGGATGTAGATTCCCCTTCCTCTCGGTGCGTCTGTCATGGCCTCGTGGCTCCATGGCTCCAAGTTAGACAGTGAACAAACCCTTCTGCCTTTAAGGAAGAAGTGTGCCTGCTCCTCAGAGATGGCAAATTTTCCTTCTGCTAAACTGGGATTGAGACAGCTCCCATTCAGGCCTGCGAGTAACACCAGGCGCTGTCTGCACAGCAGCCGTACAGCAGATGCCTGCTTGATTTTGGTAAAAGCCAAAAGCGGGCATTCAGGCATGGTGTTAGAAAGGTGATTGGGCAGTGGGACAGACCAGTGTGCTCCAGGGTGCGGCCTTCTGGGGGCCCGATTTGATTAAAACGGGGGACACAGATCATCCAAGCTGTGTGAGCTGCATTCCTCTGACTTGCCTCCCCTGAATGTCCGTTTTCTTAGCCCAAGTTTGAGGGGAGCCGTGTGACCCACCTATGGGTTTTCTTTGAATTCCAGTTTCTGAAAATTCAAATCTTTGAGTACTCCACGCACCGCTGATTGTTCCTGGACAGGGAGCTGCAGTGGTAGATTCTGTTCTGCTGATTTGCTTAAGGGAATACAAACAGCGAGCGGGTTGACACCTTTGATCAAAGCAGAGGCGTCTCACCACTGTGCCCACCGGTTGGAAGTCAGACCAGCCTCCAAGTGCCTGAGACGTTAGTCCCTCCACTCTGTGATGACCCCCATCAGCACCCAGTAGCCACCATGCTCTGTCAGATCCCGGTAACTCCTCTCTCTCGATGGGAACACAGTAACACCTTAACCCAGGTGACATCCCCTTGTAGCGGTGCTGATCTGAAATTAAACCAGGGAGCGTCACCGAATGATCATGGTGCGTGCAGAGCTGTATGAGGCATCGTGAGGAGCTCAAACTGAAAGGCCACGTCCGTGAAAGGAAGTGAGCCCTCAGCAGGGGGGACAGGCTGAAGCCCTCCCCGCAGCAGGGCGGCTAGGGAGGCTGCAGGGAGGGTGCGCGGTGCAGCAGGTGGGTGATGCCCTGACAGCAGGTGGGTCGCGGTGTGAGGGTGCAGGACAGAGCAGAGCAGAGCAGCAGCATAAATAAGGCTGAGGGGCCTGACGCCGGAGGCGAGCACAGAGCTCTGGGCGCGGCAGTGCCTTGCAGCGCCAGGTGGGCAGGACGGAGGAGGGGCCGTGCGGCTGGGAAGGGGCTGGGAATGTAGGCGGGGGCCGGGTTTGGGAAGCCCTGGTACAGCACCGGAGAGGCAGGGCAGCGGGGCCATTGAAATGCTTGATGTTGGCGGGTGGTCAGCTTGGGGTTCAGCAGCACAAGGGGGATGGAACTGGAGGCAGGACTATCGCGGTGGAGCCCGAGCGGAAGGACAGTGCACCTCGTTGCCTTCGGGAAGCAATGGGACTCGGCTGGTGATGGTTGGGCACTTGGGCAGGAAGTGTCTGAATGCGTGTCAGACGTCTGGCCCAGATACGAGAGGTGCTGCCCACGAGGGGAAGGCCGGGTCTGGGGAAAGAAGGAGCAAGACCTGGTTCTGAACACGTGGAACTTGTGCTGCTGCTGTCAGTGCAGGCAGATGCGGTGGCAGGTGAGGGGTGGAGCCGGGGGAGGTCTGACATTACTGTCGTTGCTGACTTTCCAGACGGGAAGGTGAATCATTCAGTTTCATTCTGGTAGCATCATGTAATCTGAGGGATGAGAGCTAGGACAGACCTTACAGGTCATCTGCTCCTGCCCCCTCCTTGAATGGATAAAGAAATCAACCTCCCCTGGCAGTGACTGACCTCCGGGCCCAGGGCTGCGAGTGCCTCGACCTTGGACAGGCCTGGTTTCCACAGTCCCGTCCGGCTCCTCACCCGTCCTCCCCTCCTCCTCTCCCACTTGACTTTCTTGCTGGCGGTAGCCTCTCCCTTGCGCTGTTACTAGAAGCAGCTCACAGATTCTATCACCAGCTTCTTTATCCTCTAGATGAAAAATTTTTATGGGAGAGGTCGAGGACTGTGAAGAAATTATAGTAATTAGAGAATTAAACCAAGTGCTAATCTAGTGGCCAGAGTTAATGCAAGTTTTCAGAGTATCTGAGTCATTTCTAAAGACAGACTTAACGGCTGAAAAATCGGTTCTTCCCCGTGATTTGCCCATCATCTGTGGAAGACCAGGTCATGAACATGCGTGGCTTCGCGGGTGTGTGGCAGTTAGCATTAAAGATGAAATTCCCCACTCATCCACTCAGTGGCTCCAGGACTAGATGGGAAGATATTTTCTTAGTTTATTAAAATGTACTTTTTGCTGTGACGTCAGTGAGTAAACCTCAGCCCTCTCGTCTATAAAATGAGGACATAAATATTTCTTACAGTTGAGGATCACAATCCTGCTTGTCGCTGAGCCTGTTTGTCGTGTGTCATTCTTAGTTTGGAGGAGGCTTCTACTTTAATACAAAACTAATAAAAACTGTGTAGATAAATTGGTTTTATATGTTGGTTTATATAATGGTTTATGATATACATATATAAATTGGTTTATGATAAATGTGTGTGATAGCTGTTTACCCTAATTTTCTCCTGCAGATTTAGATATATAGTAAGCTAAGTGTGAAAATTTCACCTTACAGTCAAGGCTATCATAGTAAATTCTAGGTCAAATAAATGTAGGTATATAGGTGGAAGTTCATTTGGAGTCTTTGGTTTAAAACTTACCGTCTTTACTGACTGCTGTCTTCTGATTAAACTTCTCTGAACAATCGTAAGATCACTTTAAAGCCTCTGGTTGTGACTGTGGAGAAAACTGCTTGTTTGACATGAACGCTCACCAGTGAACTTGCCCCTCAGAGTGGCCGACTCCCTGTGAAGTCGCTGACCGGGTCGCGCGCGTTCCCAGACGCGCAGACAGACGCGCAGCAGCGCGCGCGCCGTCCCGGGAGCGCGCAGCCGCCCGCGGCGCCCCCGCGACCGGCTCGCCGCGGCGGCGGGGCTCAGTCGCTGTGTCGTGTGTCTCTGCAGCTGCGGCAGCTGGTGAACACGTGCATCAACCCAGACCCGGAGAAGCGGCCGGACATCACCTACGTGTACGACATGGCGAAGAGGATGCACACCTGCACCGCCAGCAGCTGAGCGCCGGCCGCGCACGCGCGGCAGCGTTTCTGTGCAGATCATACCTCCCCGATGTGGGTGTTAAGATTAGTATTTCAGAGCTAATGTGCTTTGAATCCTTAACCAGTTTTCATGTAAGCTTCATTTTGTACCAGTTTAAGTCACCTGCTCGCAACCCCCAAATGACTTCGGATAAGCAAATTGCATGTTAGCAGAGCAAACGGAACATGATGGTTTTTAATGGCTCAAGAGTTTTAGAAGTATTTAGAGTTCTGTGCCGATAAGTTGTGTTCAGGTAGATTCAGCGCCAAACGTCGGAAGTGCAGCTTGGCCTCAGCCAGACACCCTCAACCTGCTGGGACGTGTCTGAGCAGGTGACTTGTGTGCTTTGCACTCATTTGTGGACATTTGAGATGAACACAATTGTGAATTTTTGTGATTATTTTATTTTTAAAAGTTTGAAGTATGTGTTTCTAGTTCTTAGCATTGCAGCTTTCAAATAGACTTAAGATAAATGTAAACTATTTGAGAAGCATTTAAAATTCTTAGCTTTTACATTCAAAATGCGACTATTAAATGTGAAAAAATTTGGGGACAAAATGTGAGTCTGACACTGAAGAATTTTTTTTTGCTTTGTTTTGTTTTAATATCTTTGATATTCTCCTTGCAGTAACATGGTATAAATGAATCCATTTAAAAAGTGGTTAAGGATTTGTTTGGCTGGTTTGATAGTAATTTTGAAAGTTGCACATTGCCCAAGGCTTTTGTGTGTGTGTTTTTACTATTGTTTGTACATTTGAAAAATATTCTTTGAATAATCTTGTAGTGCTATGTCTCAGTGCCTCTGTGAGTTTCAGTGCTCTGCACCTGACTGCACACTGTAGTGTAAGCATAGGTTTTTATTCATAGATTTTATTGAAGTTCTGGTTGGTCCCCTTTAGAAATTTTTTTATATTCTTCAAGTTCCTTTCCTATTTATATTGTATATGCATTTTATCCATTATTGTTTCAGATTTTCTGACAACCTAATAGCCTTAAAAAATGCCTGGTGTACCAACACTTTTCCTGGATTGAATACTTTCTTGTTTAACTTTCTAAAACCTGGGCCACCCCGTGTGCATGGACTTAGTCTTGTCAGGGAGGAAGAAGGGAGGTGAGTTGTATGGTACCTGTGAATGTTGACACTGTTTCAATTCATTGAAGGTTGTAATTTCAGAATATGTTTATAAAGACGTGAAAACTGGCCAGGGCCACAGCCAGCATTTTTATGAGATTAACATTTCTATTGAGAAGCTTTTTGGCAAAGTGCTGTATGCACACGTGACGGTGACAGAGCTGGTAACACTTGGGTTGGCTTAAGGGAATGCAGGGTTCAGTCAGTGCTGTTGTGGAGATGTTTGCTCTGAAGGCCCTCGTGTTCGTGGTGACCAGCGCCTCACAGACTTGTGAAGCCAGAAGGCTGGGTGGCGGTCACTGTGTGAGGACTCCGCGCCGCCCTGTAACCTTGGGATCCACAGTCCTGCCAGAGGGAACACCTCATGCTTGGAGAACACCTACCTTTAGCTGCTTTAGAACTGCTGGTTTTGTTTTTTCATAAAGTACTTTTCTTACAGTCATTTGAATACTTTCAAGTCATTTGTAAACTTTAAAGATGTACAAAGGGCAGAAGTGTCAACTTTTTCCCCCTAAATTTAATCAGCTTTAGTATCTTAATCAGTTCTGAATTTAGGATAATTTTATCTTGGGATCAGCCAAGGAGAGCTGGTTGTTCTAGGTGTGAGATGCTGCGCTGTTCCTTCCGGATCCTGGAGACTTCCCTGTGCCCTCGGCGCCCGCACGTGTCTCCAGGGTGATGAGTGGATTGTTTGTGTTGACCATTCATCTCGTGTCCATTTTAATGTAATATAATTGAGTGAGATGCACTGTTCTCCATCTGGAACGGATATGCTCCTTTTTCTTGCAATTTTAAAACCTACATGGTTCAAATTCATTAGCTTGACTCATCACAGGCATTTAAGCAAAGATTTAAATGTTTCTTTTCGGTGAATCTGTCTGCTAGGAAGAAATAGCTGGGAAGAATTTGATGATCAGGGAAATCCATGGTTATTTTCTACATGTGGAAACTTTGGGATAATCTTTTTTTAATCGAAGTGTTTATATTTTTCTTGAAGAAACTGCTGTGCAAAAGACAAATTTTAATTTTGAACAGAATCATTTCAGTGAATTATGAAGATGATTAGGAGTTTTAACTTGTATAATCAGCTATAAAATGTTCCCTTTATATTTCTGTTTATAAGTAAATTTTGTATTGATTAAGTGAGACATTTGAGTTGATCTGAAGAACAGTAAAATGTAAGCGACATGTGGTTCTAAACTTTATTCATACTTTGGTCCAGCTCCCCCGGGCGCAGCAGGGAGGGGTGACTGTTCTGTACGCTGAGGTTTGGGAATAGTGGCGAAGGGTGTCCCTGTGTAAATAAGTGCTCAGCGACGTGCAGCGATGGTGAATTCAGTGAGACGTGACAGCTGCTTCCTGGACGCTGACCGTCTACGCGGTGTCTGTCACGAAACAGCGCTCTTGTGTCACAGCCCTGCAGGTGTTGCTGTTAACATTCACATACTTATTTTAACCAAAATGTTATTCATATTAATGTTTTTCTTTAAAATGAACGTGTTACGTTTATAACCCACAAATGCATAATTATCCTGTGCCTCATATTTCAACAGTACTGTAACATGGACTTCTTTTGTGAAATACTTTTATTTTGTTACGCTTCAAATACACATACTAAAAAGAATCTGTTGTTAGCTTTGAAAATTGTATAATATCCCAGTATAAATAAAAATATAAAATTAAAAAAATGAGTACAACAAAAAATGCTGTGCGTCTGTGATTTGTCCCCTCAGGTCCACCGTGGGTTCTTTCACTTAGCCTGCAGAAGCAGCTCTTACTTCCGTAAGCTTGCCGTCCTGCAGAAGCCTAGGATTGGAGACCGCCGAGATGGTAATGGAGGGCTGACAGACCCTAGGAGTGGGCGCTGAAGTGTGCTGCTTCGCATGTCCCTGTTCTATTCAGGCCATCACTTGCTGTCTTCGAATAAGAAAAGTTCCTGAAAAGTGAAATATTCAGGCCACAGGTTCAGTTCCTGTCACTGTAATATGCTAGTGGTGACAGGGCAGGTGGCCTGAATGTTCTTTTCACGTGGTAACTGAAGATGGCTGCTCTGCCTGGCAGCTCGGAGGCTGCAGGATCTTGACGGGGTGGAGGCCGCCAGGCTGGCGCTGGAGGGTCGGGTACACCGTACGCAGCAGAGTCACATTCCGGGAGGCTGTGGTGGAGCACCGCTCCTTTACAGCCTGCAGCGGACACTGGAGCAGCCGCAGCCTGATCGTGTGCGTGCTTGCGTGACTGTAAGTAGCAGGAGATCTCGGGTACGAGATAGTGCTGGACTAGTTAGCGCTTCATTTCAGAAGTACGTTAATCAGAACGGTCATGACCAGACACACGTGATTAAATGTATTGGTGCAGCTGTAGTTACCGCCAAACGGACAGAATAACCTATTAAAATCAAAACAATGACATTAATCGGGAGGTTTATCTGAGGGAGTCCCTTTCTGGTCTTCTTACACATCCATTTCATTGTTCACTTGGATCTCGTTAATCTATTTTGAATCCTTAACAGGTGAAAACAAAGTAAAAGAAAACTTTTAAGTTGTAAGATTGGTAACCAGGGGTTTTTAAGTAAATTATTTGCACTGTATTACAATGCATAGAAAATAGTTTTTTTCACTCCTTTCTAGAAGCATAATCCTGCTCATAAATTGTGTCTCTAATCCTCATTTTCTCAAGTGTAAAGTCATGATGTAAATCCCTAACTCTACAAGAGAATTGAATGCCGATACATTTTATGAAGGGTTGGGTGCAATGCCAGGGACCAAGTGAGGGTGTGCTACACGGAGCTGTGGTTACACCATGTGTCTCTCTTCTGGCTCCAGCCTCATCTACTTGTGCCTAATTCTCCCCTTTGTAGCCTGATGGGAATGGTTTTTCAGGGGCCCCAAGCTCTTTCTCACCTTAGGGCCAGTTCATCTTAAACAGCTCTTCCCTTTAGGTCAGAAAGAGTCCTACAACCTTTCCATGGCTGACGTTAAACACACTTCTTCAGGAGCCACTCAGATGGCCCCCTTCACTTTTCCTTTGGTGCTGACTGCACTGCACCCAAATGATTACTTGTGTGGTCCTTTGTTTACTCACAGTCTAATCAGACTAGACCCCAGGATCTAGTAGGACAAGTACATCCTGTGTTCAGTGTGCTGGTCTGCACCTAACACAGTGCCCCCCACAGGGGAGTCACGCAGTTTACTTTTCTCAAATTAGTAAGTAACATGGTGCTTGTGGTACCATGAGTGGAGCTGAGTGCTCCCAGAGACCGTGCATGGATGCAGAGACAGCAGTCAGGGAAGGAAGGACAAGTAAGGAGGGAAAAGAATCAAAAACTGAAAGAAGCTAAACCAGAAGAAAAATGTGAAGTTACCAGTCACCATAAGTTACAAAGAAATTAAAGTTAACAAGGATTAAGGTTGGAACCTTGGACCTAGTAGACGTCACGGCAATGTTCAAGGTGGCCGTTTCAGGAGGAGACGAGTAGAAAACAAGCTGGGGGACAAGCAGGGGTGATGCACGTGGAGGAAGACAGTCCCCAAGTGCAGGAGGCACAGAAAGACCATGCAGAGTTAGCCCTGAGAGGAGCACGCCGAGACATACTGCGATCAAAGTGACAAAAACTAGATATCAGGAGAAAATATGAAAAGCAACAAGAGAAGAGCAACAGATAACATACAATGGAGCTCCGTGGACTGTTTGCTGATTTTTCAGCAGAAACGACAGGCCAGCAGGGAGTGGGGCATGATACATTTAGGGTAATGAAAGGGAAAAGGCTACAGCAAAGAAAACTGTATCCAGCAAGGCTCTTGCTCAGACTTGATGGAGCAGTCAAAGCTTTACAGACAAGCAAGAGCTTAAAGGATTTAGCACCACCAAACCAGCTCTACAAAAAATACTAGAGGAACTTCTACAGGCAGAAAAGGAAAGGCCACAACTAGGAACGAGGAAACTATGAAACAGAGAAGCTCACCGGTAAAGGCAAGCAGAGTAAAGGCAGGACACCATCCACACGCACGCGAGGAGGAAAGGTTAAGGGCGAAGTAGTAAAATCACCGGTATCCGCAATGAGCAGGTAAGGGACACACAAAACAAGTAAATTAAAAATCCGATACCAAAAATAGTCATCACGAGGGGAGAATACAGATGCAGACAGTCTAAAATGCATGTGAAGTTAAGAGATCAGCAACCTAAAGCAGTCATGTGTTTATGCAGACTGCTAGGCCAAAACCTCGTGGTGACTGCAAACCAGAAATCTGTAACAGATACACACACACAAAAGGAAACGAAGTCCAAACGTAACGCTATAGATCGTCACGAAATCAAGAGAGACCAAAAGGAGGAAAAAAGAACCTACAAAGACAAGCCCAAGACCATTAACACAATGGCAGTAAGAACATACATGTCAATAAACACCTTAAACATAAACGAATAAATGCTCCGACCGGAAGATACACTTGAGGAGAACGCACGTTCTGCTGCTTTTGGATGGGATGCTGTGGAATTGTCAGTTAGGCCCACCTGGTCTAATGTGGCATTTAAGGCCTGTGTTTCCTTGGGGATTTTCTGTCCTGATGGTCTGTCCATTGAAATCCCACTATTTTTGTGTCATTGTCAATTTCTCCCTTGATGTCTCTTAACATTTGCCTTATGTATTGAGATGCTCCTGTGCTGGGTGCATACATACTTACAGTTGTTGTATTTTCTTACTAGATTGATCCTTTAACCATTATTTAGTGTCCTTCTTTATCCCTTGTAAGAGTCTTTAATTTAATGTCTGTTTTGTCTGATACAAGAATTGCTATTCCAGCTTTCTTTTGATTTCCACTTGTGTGGAATACCTTTTCCATTCCCTCACTTTCCGTGTGTATGTGTCTCAAGATCTGAAGTGAGTCTCTTACAGGCAACAAATATATTAGTCTTATTTTTGTGTCCATTCAGCCAGTCTGTATCAAATAAGAAATGAAAGAGGAGAAATAGTAACCAATACCACAGAAGGAAAAAAAAAAAGAATACTATGAGCAGTTATATGCCAACAAACTGGACAGCCTGGAGGAATGGACAAGCTTCTAGAAACATAGAGTCCACCAAAACTGAATCAAGAAGAAATAGACAATTTGCACAGACCAGCCACTAAAAGGAAATAGAATCCATAATTAAAAAATAAAAAACTCTCTGCAAACAAGTCTAAGACCGGATGGCTTCGCTGGGGAAATCTACCAAACATACAAAGGAAAACTTACACTGATCCTTCTCAAACTTTTCCAAAAGTTTGAAGAGGAGGGAACACTCCCAAAGTCATTCTATGAAGACGCCATCACCCTGATACCAAAACCAAAGACACCACCAAAAATGAAAATTATAGGCCAGTATCTTTGAAGAATATAGATACAAAAATTCTAAACAAAATATTAGCAAACCAAAGCCAATGACACATAAAAAAGATCATACACCATCATCAAGTTGGATTCCTCCCAGGGTCACAAGGAGGCTCCACTCACAGAGATCAGCCAGTGGGATGCACCACAGCAACAAAAGGAAAGACAAAGTCCACATGGTCATCTCAGTAAGTGCAGAAAAAGTACTTGATAAAATTCAGCATCTATTCATGATAAAAAGTCTTACCAAAACAGGTATAGAGGGAACATATTTCAATGTAATAAAAGCTATTAATGACAAACCCATTGTCAACATAATACTCAAGGCTGAAAAGTTGAATGGAATACTACTCAGTCATAAAAATGAACAAGATGGTGTACGCTATCACTTACATGTGGAATCTGAGAAAGAAACTGACACGAACATTTTAAAAACACAGACTCATAGACATAGAAAACAAACTACAGTTACCCACAGAGAAAGGGGAGATGAATCAGGAGTTTGGGATTTATAGGTGCAAACTGCGACATATAAACTTGGTAAACAACAAGACCTTACTGTACAGCACAGGGAACTCTATTCAGCACGTTGTAACGGCCTATAATGAAAAAGAGTATGAACGTGTACGTACATGTGTGTATAACTGATCACGATGCTGTGCCCCTGACACTAACACAACCTTGTAAATGAACCAGGCTTCAACTTAAAAAATCATGTTTCTCAACAGACTTTTGCTGGTTTTAGCATTAAGTGATCCTTCTTGCCTGTTTTAATTATTACTATTATGGTTCCCAAATGGTGACTTTCCAGTTGTTACTTCTTCTGTGTTTATTAGTCGGCATGGTATTGTAAGGAATAACTTTCTCTTTTTCTTCTGTTTGTCTCTTGTTCCTTCATGATTTATGTCAGGATGGACATACATTCCTATATTACTCGGTGGGTCGTAATCTGTTAGCATCATTTATTTTGATGCACAAGTTGTCCTGTATTTGCTTAGGAGGAGCCCCTGCAAACTGACTCCTGTGTCTTTTCGGTAAATCCTCATCATTTTTCAGTACTTCCTTCCTTTGTGGCACAAAAAGGTATTAAATGTTCATCTTGTGTTTTCCCTTCTCTGGTTCTAGAAACAGTCCCTTCTTCCGGGGGCACTGGGATTTTTTAAATTGGATAATGGTATTCAGAAATCAGGATGTGGGCGCTAAGTGTACTCATTTCTTTGGGATGGCCTTGCTTCTGAGCCCTTCCAGTAGACAGAGCTGGCGATGTACGTCTGAGCTCACACACACACACACACACACGCGCCAGAGACGTTGTAGGTTCAGTTGCAGACGACTGTAATAAAGCGAGTAGTGCAATGAAGCAATCCACATGAATGCTTTGTTTTCCCAGTGCGTACAAAAATGGTTGACAGTCTACTTCAGTCTACTAAGCGCAATAGCATTTTGCCTTAAAGGACAATATACACATCTTGATTATAAAACACTTTGCCACTAAAAAATGCTAACCATTACCTGAGCCTTCAGTGATTCATAATCTTTTTGCTGGTGGAGGATTTTAAATATTATGAGAGTTACCAAATGTGACACGGAGACAAGAAATGAGGAAATGGCGCTGGGAAAGTGGCGCTGGAAGACTTGCTTGACACGGAGGTGGCGCAATCTTTCAGTAAAAGGCGTGGTGTGTGCGCAGCGCCGTGAAGCAAAGCAGGATAAAACAAGGTCAGCCCGTGCCACGCGCATCTGTTTCTGTATCTATCTGCCAGTATTTTAAAGATTAGGAGGTCCCACCAGTGCTCCCAGTTCTAACCCAACACCACTTGTTTTTTTTTTCCCAAATTTTAACTCTTATCTGGCAGTGGGAAACCTGTCTCTCACTATCAATATTTTGCTCATTCCCACAGTTTGTAACCAGTCTCCTGATCCCACCGACCCTTCCCTGGCTCAGTCTGCCTCCATGTCCCACCCTGCGGGCCCCTCCGGCCCCGTCTGTCTCAGTGGAAGGAAAATGAAACAATATATAGTTTTTTAGAAGACAGAAAAGGAAAAGAAAAAAGATATGTTAAATGTTTGTAAAATAAACATTTAGACTCAAACATATAACAGAGGTGAAATGATCAACCAACAACCCACATGTGTGCACAGCTCAGCTGAAATCAGCAAGGAGAACTAGTCACTTAAATTGGAAGCTTTTCCCAGCATCGATTAAACAGGTAGCTTCTCTTTCAGTAATATCCCTAATATGTGACCAGAAGTTGCTGCTCTCAAATATTTCCCCTTAACATCAGTAAGTAGCTAGTTTTTTAGTCATCTGCCAACATGCAACAAATATTCCAAGAGAGTTGTTCCCACCTCTTGTATCAGTGATTCTTGATTCTTGTTCTGTTATCTTCTGTAAAGTTAAAATGTCACCTCTGTGCTCTTTTTTCATCTAACATTGCCTACTGGCTAGTTCATAAAACTCCTGTCACTGTCTTCTCAAGAAAACATCCTTCTTTCTGTCTCCCGCAGATCGGTGGGCATCCCCGCCCTGCTGCTGCGAGCAGGGCACCTTAATAACACTAGACTATTTCATGAGCAACACATCCTGAACTAAGAACCTGCCATCTTTCCAAAGAGGGATACCTATGGAGCAGGCAACCCCAGCGCAGGGAAAGGACCCTGGGCTCTCCCTAGCCAGAGACTGATGTGCCATCACATCCAACCAGCAGGACATCACATTAAGCTTGATTTTTTAAATTCGAATATTGCCTGGTTCATCAACTGTCAATAACCCTAATCTCCCAACTGCTTTACCTGCCCCCAGAGTTTTCCTTGCAACAGTTGGCACGAACTGTTTATCATACCAATCACATCATGTCACTTTCTCTGCTCAAAATCCTTCAGTACTTCCTGTTGCCCTTAGAATAAAATCCAAACTCTATCATGGCCTGAAAATGCATCTGATTCTCTCCCATTCACTTTGCTGCAGCTGCACTGAGGCTCTTTTCTGTTTCCAGGATGCACCTGTCCATTGAAGAACTAAAACATCAGTAAGTTAAGACGTTGTTTTACTGTCTCTCTCCCGTTGTGCTTTGCTGATGGGTAAACTCAGCAAAAACAAACTGATGAATGAATGATGGGGGGGCCCTCAGTGCTGAGCCAGCAGCATGGGATGGATGGGGCTGGGGATGGATGACAGGGAGGCCCACGGAGACCCTTCTTCAGCATCCTGGAAGATCTCTGTTCACGGTGGTTGAGATAGATGGAGTGTACTTAGATTTAATTTGTGTTCAGTGGGGCACAAAGTTCTAGCCGTGATGCCGAGACAGATCCCCACCTTTGTTTTTTAGGGTTTTTTTTTTGTAAATTGCCATAATTATTTCATGAAGCAGCTGTTTATATTATGTCCATTTTGAACAAGATTAGACAAATTAACCTGCAGTGTTGACTGCCTCAGAGTCACACAGCCTGGAAGTGGTGGGAGGAAATATCTCCATGCCGAGATACACCCTAAATATTCGTGTGGAAAATCAGTGGATGAGAAAAATGTTAGGAAGACAAGGGCCAAAAAGAAATTTGAGAAAGAATACTGGGAAGTTGGCCGAAATTCAAGGGAAGTGGTTCATTTAAAGGAAGAATGGCTCTAAGTGCCAGCTGGGCCTCAGCGTTGCGGCTGGACAGCTCGGGTGTCCGTCGACTGGCATTCGCGTTCCGTTCTGCTGAGAATGTGGAAGCAGATAGAATTCTCCGGCACTGTTCTGCTTATTGCAAATGTTGTCTCACAGCTCTTTGCATCTGTTTTGTGGGTTGCCAGGTACCTAGTGAAGGACTAATTTATTTTAGTGCTTGTAAACAAGCATCATGCATTTTTAAATCAGACGCAAGGTGGACTATGATGCAGAAATCTGAGAATACACTTGAATGCTACAGATACAACCCGAATGCCTTAATTTTAGGCTGCACTGTGTTCATGTTTCAGAGAAAGTGAGCTTTACTTTTAACCTTAGCAACGTTCAGAAACACACCTTTAAAAGGACGCCCGCCTCGTAATCTTACTCACCAGCACCGACAGTTCAAGGAAATTGAAGAAAACGTACATGTGACATGAATATTCTGAGTTCTGTGTGTCACTTTCGTTTTCCTCTTAACTCTCAAGGGTGTGCCAGACACAGCATTTGGGAGAGCTGCCCTGCCGCCCCGTAATAATGAGGCAATAATGAGATAAATTAGGTGTGAATCACATCGGTGGGGTTTTTCCCTGCTCCTATTGATTTGTCAAAACACTTTATCATGGAAAAGCACAAATGAAAATAACTGTTTTCTCTCTCTGACTGAGACAGCCCCCTTTGGGCTGGGTGTTCGCCTCCAGAGCCTAGAGAGCCCTGAGCTGCTTTCCTGGAGTCCCGGGAACCAGGCTGCCTCACCTAGTCGCGGTCTGTCCGTGTTTCACTCTGCGCTCTGTGCAAGGCTCTCTTCCAGTGGAGGATTGAAAGCTCACTCTTATGCACACAAAAATCAGGTTTCTGTCTTTGTACCAGGAAATGAAGCAATTATTTTGTCTTCCAATAGATTTCACTTCCCCAGCACTGGTGCCGTTGTCAGCAAGGCGGTGACACCGGTGGAGGGTTCATTAAACAGAGCCCTGCTGATGCTGACCATTGATCCTGCAGCCCGCGCAGGTGCATGTGGCCGCCGTATCCCCCCCTCTGCTCTTCACTTCTCTCCAGGGAGAGCCAATCAGAAGAAACGGCCCTCATGACTGGCGCTTTGAGAAGCAGAGAGCAGTTTGCTTTCAATTGCCAACCTGTCCCCTAGGTTAGCAAATCAAATTTCATTCTCCTAAGGGCAAAAAGAACGTGTAGCCTGATTGTGTGTGTGTCTGTGTGTGTGGTGTGCGCACTGTGTGCTAAGATCCAACCTTCCCATAGGTTAAACCACAGGAATTCAACTGGTAACTTAAAAACGAGGAATTCAAAATGTACTCACCCTTTAGAAGTGAGATTAGCATTCTTTACACATCCTATTATACCCTGAAATCCGGGATCACACATCTAACGTCAGGGGCATAAGATGAACAAGCTTCAATTTGAGCCATGTCATTACAGAAGACTGTGTTCCCCTTTTTGTGTATCTGGAGAAGTGTGGAGAAGGATGATTAAAAAAATTTTTTAAATTATTTTTTGGGGGGAGGAGGTAATTAGGTTGGTTGGTTGGCTGAATGAATGATTTAATGGCGCACTGGAACCCAGGACCTCAAGTGTGCTAAGCACACACTCCGCCACTGAGCGGTACCCTCCTCTCTAGGGATGACTTTTTAAAAACCTGTACTTCTGCCAAGTTGTCAACCTAGGATGCTCATTTCTTTCAATAAAATTTTCGATAAATGACATTTTCCCCAACTTTATGCTGTGAGACTCCAAAAATGACTAGAAATCTAGAAACTAATCTTATTTGCGATGCATCCAGGACACCTTGCTACAACAGTGGGACTGCCGTGCCAGCTCACCTTGGGCGTTCTACACTCGAGCCTTTTCTCTCCAATATGTCCTCTGCCAAAAAGTCCAGAGACAGCATAAAGGGGCTGGAGTGTGGTACAGGCCACAGCTGAGTGTGTGTGACGGAGCCCATGTGTGCAACCAAAGCCCCACTATTAACATGTGAGAAGGGAGGGGCGGGAAGCCACCATGGCAGCCTCTTCCTCGGTGAGCTTACGGCCACTTCGCGCTCTGGGAGTGTGCAAGGCCTGGTGGGTCGCCCCCAAGCAGAGGTGGGGCTTAAATCAGAGCCCACTCCCCAGGGCCCAGTGACTTCAGAAGCAAGGCTGAAACCTGAGCTATGTCCCAGGCAGCTTTGGAGGTTTTTAATGCCACTGGTGTCTTTGTGAGCCGAGCACCTGTGGGATGTCTGAGCATATTACTGGTGCCTGTTGGGGCGGGTCTGATCCTAGCAGCCGCGGGCTTTGTGGGCTCACACGCCCGGAGGTGGAGTTGGAGTACAGGCTGTCCCCCAGGTACATGACTGTGAACAACTGTGGTGGGGCCTGGGGCCTGGGGCCTGACTTCAGCAAGCGCTTCTGAGAGCACAGTGTGAGGGACAGCAGGGCAGCCTGCCTGCTCCCCACCACTGGGGCGGGGCTGAGGGCGTATGGTGGAAATTGCTGCCACAGACCAGAAAAGAAAAGAAAAAAGAATGAAAAGAAATGAGGACAGTTTAAGAGACCCCTGGGAAACATCAAGCACACTAACATTCACACTGTAGGGGTCCCCAGCGGAGAAGAGAGACAAAAAGGGCCTGAGAAAATATGTGAAGAGATAATACCTGAAAATGTCCCTAACTTGGAAATAGTCACCAAGACCAGGAAGCCCAGAGAGCCCGACACAGGGTTAACCCTAAGAGGAACACCCCTAGACATATTGCAATTAAAATGAAAAAATTAAAGATAAGAAGAGAATATTAAAAGCAAAAAGGGAAAAGCAACAGGCAGCATACAAGGGAACTCCCATGAGACCATTAGCTGATTTTTTCCAGCAGAAACTCTACAGGCCAGAAGGGAGCAGCGTGATATATTTAAAATGATGAAAAGGGAATACCTGCGACCAAGAGTGCTCTACCCAGCAAGTCTCTCGTTCAGATCTGATGGAGAAATGGAAAGCTTTACAGACAAGCAAAAGCTAAAAGGATTCAGCACCACCAAACCAGCTTTACAGCAAGTGCTAAAGGACCTTCTCTAGGCAGAAATGGAAAGGTCACAACTTGAGACAAGAAAGTTATGAGATGGGAAAGCTCACTGGCAAAGGCAGACACGCAGTAAAGGCAGGGTATCAACAGCACACGAACGAGGAAGACGGATAAAGACCAGAGCGATGAAACCACCTGTGCCCGCAGCAGGCAGCCGAGGCGCACACACCACAACTGAGCGCGAGCTACAGCCTCAGAACCAGCGATCATCGTACTAAGTGAAGCCAGAGAGAGAAAGAAAAATACCGTGTGATACCACTTACAGGTAGAATATTAAAAAGTGACACGAGTGAATGTATTTATAAAACAGAAGCAGACTAACAGACATAGAAAACAAACTTATGGTTACTGGGGGGAAAGGGGAGGGTGGAAGGATAAATTAGGAATTAGGGGTTTTCAGATACTAACTACTGTATATAAAATAGACAAACGACAAGGTCCTACTGTACAGCACAGGGAACTGTATCCAGTATCTTGTAATTGCCTCGAATAAAAAAGAATAGGAAGAGGTGTATATGTATAACTGAATCACTGTGCTGTACACCAGAAATTAACACATTGTAAAACAACTATACTTTGGTTTTAAAAAGTATAAGGCTAGCTGACACTTAGGAAAGTCTATCAATGTAACTCACCACAATAACTGATTAATGCAAGAAAATAAAAGATTACATCAAAGACGCAGAAAAAGCATTTGATAAAAGTTCCATACCCTTTCACATAAAAAGAAATTTAGCAAACAAGAATTTTTTCAGTATTCAATTTTCTAGTTAAAGAAATTAAAAAGATGAAATTAATATAATGGATTTTACTTAATTGAAATGTAAAATAATATTATTTCAATGTCAAAAATTTTTTAAAAAGCACTAATGAGATATTTTGCATTCTTTTATTTATACTGTTTTACTTCTGGTATACTTGACAGCACACCTCTGTTTCCAGTAGCCAAATTTCAGGTGATCGTTAACAACGCCTGCCTATTGGACATCACTGGGCTTTGAAGCCTTCTAATAACAGGTTACTGTTATCACACTGAAGGGTGAAGTAAAAGAGGTGAAACATAATGCCAAAAAACCCCAAACCTGGTAATCATGAAGGGAGGAGAGTACAAATGCAGAGTATTTAAAATGTGTTTCAAATTAAGACATCAGCAACTTAAGGGAATCACATATATACATAGACTGCTATACCCAAACTTCCTGGTAACTGCAAACCCCAAATCCATAATACATAACACGCAGAATAGAAAAAGGATTCTGAACATAATACTAAAGATAGCCACCAAAACATAAGAGAACAGAACAAAAGAAGAGAGTGGGGAAAAGGACTGCAGAAACAAATCCAAAACAGTTAACAAAGTTGCAGTAAGAACATACATATCAATAATTACCTTACATGTAAGTGGAATTAAATGCCCAACCAAAAGATACGGACTGGCTGCATGGATACAAAAACAAGACCTGTATACTTGCTGCTTACAAGAGACTCACTTCAGATCTGGAGACACACACAGACTGAAAGTGAGGAAACAGAAAAAGGTATTGCACACAAACGGAAGTCAAAAGAAAGCTGGAGTGGTGGTACTTACCTCAGATCAAAGGGACTTTAAAATAAAGACTGTTACAGGAGACAAAGAAGGACGCTACGTGACGGTAAAAGGATCCAACCAAGAAGAAGATACAATAATCATAAATATATGTGCACCCAACATGGGAGCACCTCAGTATATAAGGCAGATATTAACAGACATAAAGGGGAAATCGACAGCACACAAAACAGTAAGGGGCCCTAACACCCCACTTACACCGCCCGGCAGACCATCCAGAAAGAAAATCAGTAAGGAAACGTGGGCTTTAAATGACACATTAGACCAGATGAATTGATATTTATAGAGCATTCCATCCAAAAGCAGCAGAATACACATTCTTCTCAAGTGCAAGGGAACATTCTCCAGGGTAGATGGCATGCTGAGCCACAAAGCATGCCTTGGTAAATTTAAGAAAATTAAAATCTTATCAAGCATCTTATCTGACCACAACACTATGAGATTTGAAATCAACTACAAGAAAAAAAAACTGCAAAAACCACAAACCCGTGGAGGCTTAGCAGTATGCTACTAAGCATCTGGTGGATCACTGAAGACATCAAAGAGGAAATGAAAGAACACTAAGAGACAAAGGAAAATGAAAACGCGACGTTCCAAACCTATGGGACACAGCAAAAGCAGTTCTAAGAAGGAAGTTTATAGTGATACAAGCTTACTTCAGGAAATAAGAAAAATCTCACATAAACAAAATAAGAAAGAGAAGAAATAACAACCAATACTACAGCTGTACAAAAAATGATGAATACTGGAATACCATGAACAATTATGTAACAACAAATTGGACAACCTAGGAGACATGGATACATTTCTAAAAACATACAACCCACCAAAACTGAATCAAGAAGAAACAGACAATTTGAACAGATCCATCCATCAGTAAAAGTGAAACAGAATCTGCAACAACAATAACAAAATTCCCTGCAAGCAGAAGTCCAAGACCAGATGGCTTCTCTGAGGATTTCTACCAACACACCATGAAGAACTTATACCCAGTCCTTCTCAAACTCTTCCAAAAAGATTGAAGAGGAGGAAACACTCCCAAAGTCATTCTATGAAGCCAACATCCCCCTGATACCAAAACTAGACAAGGACACCACCAGAAAAGAAAATTATAGGCCAATATCTTTGATGAATACAGATGCAAAAATTATCAACAAAATATTAACGAATCGAATCCAACAACACATAGAAAAGAATATACACTATGATCAGGTTGGATTCAACTCATGGACACAAGGATGGTTCAACACACCCAAATCAGGCACTGTGAGACACCACAGCAGCGGAAGGAAGGACAGAAACCACTTGATCATCTCAACAGATGCAGGAAAAGCATTTCATAAAATTCAACATCCATCCATGATAAGAACTCTTACCAAAGTAGGTATAGAGGGAACATATCTTAACATAACAAAAGGCACTTATGCCAAAGCCACAGCCAATATAATACTTAGTGGTGAAGAGTTGAAAGCCTTCCCCATAAAATCTGGAACAAGACATGGATGAGAAGAGAACTCTCACCAGTTCTATTAAACCTAGTATTGGAAGTCCTCCCCATGGCAACCAGGCAAGGAAAAAACATAAAAATGATCCGAATTAGAGGGGAAGAGGTAGGATTGTCACTATTTGCTGATGACATGATATCCTATATAGAGAAAACTCTAAAGCCTCCATACAAAAACTACTAGAGCTGACAAATGAATTCAGCAAGGTAGAGGGATCCAATATTAACATAGAGAAATCTGTTGCGTTTCTTCATACTAACAATGAAAGATCAAAAAAGGAAAGTAAAAAAATACCCCTTTTAACATTGTGTTAAAAAAATACTTAGAATAAACCTGACCAAGGAGCTGAAAGACATATGCAGAAAGCTATAGAACACTGATAAAGGAAAACAAAGATTATTTAAAGAAATAGAAAGATATCCTGTGCTCTTGGATTGGAAGAATTAATATTGTTAAAATGGCCATACCACCCAAAACAGTCTACAGATTTAATGCAGTCCCTATCAAATTACCCAGGGCATTTTTCACAGAACTAGAACAAATAATCTCAAAATTTACATGGAATCACAAAATACCCAGAATTGCCAAAGCAATACTGAGCAAAAAGAACAAAGCTGGAAGCATAACCCTCCCAGGCTGCAGACAACACTGCAAAGCTAGACTCATCAGAACAGCATGGTGCTGGCACAAAAATAGACACATGGATCAATGGAACAGAATAGAGAGTCCAGAAATAAACCCACACACCAACAGTCAATTAATCTTTGACAAAGGAGGCAAGACTATACAGTGGAGAAATGACAGTCTCTTTGGCAAGTGGTGTTGGGCAGCTGCATGTAAACCAGTGAAGTTAGAACATTCCTCATACCATACACAAAAATAAACTCAAAATGGCTTTAAAGACTCAAAGATAAGACAGGACACCATAAATCTCCAAAAAGAGAATATGGGCAAAATCTTCTCTGACATAAATCTTAGCAATGTTTTCATAGGTCAGTCTCCCAAGGCAATAAAAATTAAAGCAAAAATAAAGAAATGGGACATAATCAAACCTACAAGCTTTTGCACAGCAAAGGAAACCATAAACAAAATGAAAAGAGAACTTTCAGAATGAGAGAAAATATTTGCAATTGATGCAACTGATGACGGCTCAACTTGCAGAGTATACAAACAGCTCACACAACTCAATAGCAACAACAAAAAAAAGAAGCAGCCCAACCAAAAATTGGCAGAAGTTATCAACAGGCTATTCTCCCATAAAGACATGCAGATGGCCAATAGGTACATGAAAAGATGCTCAATATTGCTAATTACCAGAGAAATGCAAATCAAAACTACAATGATGTATCACCTCACATCAGTCAGAAGGGCCATCATCAAAAAGTCTACAAGTAATAAATGCTGGAGAGGGTGTGGAGAAAAGGGAACCCTCCTGCACTGGTGGTAGGAATGTAAACTGGTGCAGCCACTATGGAGAACAGTATGGAGATTCCTCAAAAAACTAAAAATAGACTTACCAAATGATCCAGCAATCCCTGGGTATCTCTGTAAGGAACTCTAATTTAAAAAGATACATGCACCCCAATGTTCATAGCAGCACTGTTTACAACAGCCAAGACTTGGAAGCAACCTAAGTGTCCATCAACAGATGGCTGGATAAAGAAGATGTGATATATATAGTCAATGGAATACTACTCAGTCATAAAAAATGATAAGAGAATGCTATTTGCAGCAACATAGATGGACCTAGAGATTTCATACTAAGTGAAATAAGACAGAGAAAGAGAAATATCATATATCACTTTTATGTGGAATCTAAAGAAATGCACGAATGAACTTATTTAAAAAACAGAAACAGACTCGGACAGAGAAAACAAACATGGTTGCTTGTGGGGAAAAGGGATGAGGGAATAAATTGGGAACTTGGGATCAGCAGATAGAAACTACTATATATAAAATAGATAAACAGTAAGGTCCTATTATATAACACAGGAAACTATATTCAATATCTTGTAACAACCTATAATGAAAAAGAATATGAAAATATATAGAGATATATATAACTGAATCACTATGCTGTATACCAGAAACTAACAATATTGTGAATCAATTACATGTCAACAAAAATAAATCAGTAAATAATAAAAGGATGTGCTTTATTTCTTAGGATGTTTGTGACCTCAGATTAAATACTCAACATATGATAAGTATATATGTAGCTATTGTCTGTGTGGTACTTCATGAATAACCAGCTTTACTAACCTTAACAAAAATTGGTGGACTTCGGTATTTAATTCCACAGTCATGTGTTTTTATCTTCTCTGTCAACTGCTGGCTATTCATGTCCTCTGGTAGTTTTTGCTAAACAATACTGTAGAATTGTTTCCCCCTTTTTAAAATTAGTTTGTGAGTGCCACTTTATCTCAGTAGTAAGAAGTTACTTATGTAAGGACATTGTTTTTGTTTGTCAAGAGCACATTTCATCCATAGAAAGGCTGATTCAGAAACTTCGCATGATTCAGGGCACGGTTTGCAGACTTAACACGGTAGAAGTAAGTGCCCTGACGAGATGACCTCTCTCTTAAACTCCCTGGTTCTGCATATATCAGCCGGTTTAGGACTCTGTAAGAACTGGACTGTAAGCCTCACTAGGGTAGGAATTAGGTCTGATTTACATATTGCTGTAGCTTTAATGTTTAGCTCAGCACTGGCCCAAGAAGGAGCTGTATAAACATTTATATTCCTTTGTTATTGCTGCTACAGTGAACTGTCTCACATTTGGCCACTTAAATAGAAATCTATTACCTGACAGTCCTGTAGGTCGGAAGTCCATCCCCTGGGAGTGTGGTGGGTCTGAAATCAAGTCTCAACAGGGCTTGTGTTCCTCCTGGAGGCCCCAGAGGAGAACCTGCTCCCTGGACTTCCCTGTTTCTGGTGGCTGTCACACTCCCCCAACTGTGGCCCCTTCCTCCAGCTTCAAAGCCAGCGAGGAGGCAGCGAGGTGATCCTCACACCACCGTCTTTCTGCAGCCAGGAAAGGCTCTCTGTTTCTAAGGACGCCTGTGGTCAGATTGGGTCCACCTGGGTAATCTGAGCACCTCTTCCCACCTCCAGGTCCTTAACCTTAATCACACCTGCAAAGTCTCTTTTGCCAAGACAGTAACATAGTCACAGGTTCCAAGGATTGGGGTGTGGGCATCTTTGGGAACCTACGAAATCTTTTTTAAATAAAAGAAGACCCCTGGGACCATCATTAATTTTCAGCTCCAACTCCGGTCAGCTACTTCTAGCCTGCCAGCTCCGCAGCTGGGCACGGCCGCGTCCACGGGCATGCCATGCTCTGGTGGGTCTGGCCCCTTCTTCCCCGGGACTCTTTGGCCTCTGTTCCTCATCACTGCACCTGGCCCCAGGTCTATGACGCAGGTCCTCGTCCTCAGTGAATGAGGGTTTACGGCTCCTGGGCACGTAGCTGGAGGAAGCACTGATTCAAAAAGGTACACACACCCCAGTGTTCATAGCAGCACTGTTTACAGCAGCCAAGACATGGGAACAGCCTAAATGTCCAGCAGCAGATGCCTGGAAGAAGAAGGTGTATGTACCGTGGGTGAGGGAGGCTCTTCCCAGGTGACCTGCCGAGGTGGCGAGTGCTGCGGCTTCCCCACTCCCGTGGTCCCCCATGCGGGGCACACCAAAGCCATGCTGCCCGCGTCCCCTGCACAGGGTTTCGAGTCAACAATGTTGTGCACATTTACGTATGGCCTGTGGGGCCCTGACATGAGCCCATAGGACTGGCTCGGGGTCAGAATCCAGCTACAAACACGAAGTGGCTGCCAAGCTTAATAATCAGATCAGCTCATGTTTGATCCGTCCTTCCCAACAAGGGGATGTTTCTCCCTCCATTTCCTGGACACACAGTTTTGGTGGTGTGTGGGCATGCCTGTGCCCCAGCCCAGGTTTACACGTGGCCTGCCCACATCGGGGCATTTGGTTTTCCTGCCCTGAGCAGATCACAAGCAACACATCTTGTTGTTTGATGCTGGAAGTATGATGGCAAAAGCAAAGAAGGACAGTTTCTCATCCTTTCAAAAATATTTACTGGGTGCATATTAAGTTCTAAGTTCTGTTCGAGGTACTGAGGATATGACAGTGACAAGAAACGAAAAGACATTTTGACCAACAGCCTGACATGATAAAGAAAACCCGATAGCAGCGTTCCAAGAGCAGAGCCACCAGGCAGGACCAGCAAGCCACAGCTGGAGGCGCCCGGCCCCCGGCCCGCGCGGGGCTGCCCTGGGCGCTGTTCGCCAGCAGCTCAGGAGCACGTGTCATGGAGCGATGGCGTCTCCGCCAGGAACCACTCTAGGCGCGCTCACTCCTCAGGACAACACTGCAAGGCAGCTGTCACTGTGATTATTATTCCCATTTTGCAGGAGGGGAAATCGAGGAGGGTGAGCAGAAAGGGTGTCTTGCCTCCCAGTCACAGACGGGAGTGGCAGAGGCAGGGCTGGAACCCAGTCATTCTGGGACTAGAGTCCACGCTCTAAACACCAGGCCACACTGTAAGGAAATGTGCACTATGTCTCGGAAAGTGTCTCATGAAACGGTTAGAATAAAAAGAAACGTCCTTACTTCCTGATGAGTCGTGAAGTCTGTACCCAGGATGAGGGTACTTCTCTGTAAGTGGCATGCTTCAGTTTTAAACAGATGACTCCCTTGGTGTCTAAAAGGCTGCATCTAAATTAGCTGCAAATTTTATGGAAAAACGCTTTTTCCTGATGGTGCTCTTGGACTGTATTTACTCACAGGCAGGTGAATGGGGCAGGCGTAAGGGACAGGACGAGAGGGCTGGATGGTGCGGGCGAGGAAGCGGTGGTGGCTTCCAGTGGGCAAGAAGGCCCTGGAGGGGTCATGCTTCTTCATGCCCTGTCTTTCTGATGCTCTGACATCAGGGCCTTCCTGACCCTGGAGAGACCGCCCTCCCAGCGTCAGCGAGCTCCTAGAGGCAGCAAACGGCTCACGTGCTGGGGGGCCTTCCATACCGCAAACTCGCCAATCTGGAGTGGAGCCCACCCCCTTCTTTGTCAGTGCCTCCCACTCCCAGGGGTCTCTGCACCCCTGATCTAATCATCCCAGGGTCGGGCATCACTAGGTGCGACCCCTACACCGCAGAGCCCACTGAAATCACTCTAATTTAATCCTGCGTGCCTGCTTGCCACGCCCTCTGTTCTTTCCCGAAAGAGCCACAGTAAAACTCCTCGCCCGCAAGCCCCCCTGCCTCCCTCTAGGCCGTCCCCGGGCAGCCCCTGCGTGGGCGCCCCTGCCCTTCCCACAGCAGCCACGCCCTGATCTGCTGGTCTCACCCCATCCAAACAATGATGAAGCCTACATTTCACACGTTCTGCTCAGTGTTTCTACCACGTATTTTTTCTCGTTTGTGACACACTTGGGTAAGTAAGCTTCTTATAGAACGACACTCAGCGTTTTCTGACTCCTCGCCCTGGGCGAGATGTTTCTCGGTGCTCTGACATTTCAAACATGGAGAAGGCGTGGCTTTGTTTGGCAAGGGCTTTTCCCACCACAGGAGATAATCCCGTACATTGAGAACGTACGCTTAGAGGAAGAATGTGTGTGCCGTCAAAGGGGGTCAAACGAGAGGCTTTGGAAGTTTAGAAGGAAGGACGTAGCTAGCCATTGAACCTTGTTAAGGTCAGGGAAGACTTCATGAAAGAGAGGTCATCTGACTTGAGCCTCAAGGGTGATGGGGCATTTGGAGAAATGAACGTGATTTCAGGCAGAAGAAACATGATTAATTTTAACTGAACTACATAGAGGACCAGAGACAGAAGGTTAGAAATCCTGACCAGTCCCACTGGGTAGAAGTGTGGGATCGAAGCTGGGAGGAAGAGAGAACCCCAGAGACGGAGAGTGAGGCTTTAGAAGACCCCGGCTCAGGAACTGAGGATGAGTGCAGGAAGAGGCTTAGGTGCTGGTTGAAGCGCAAACAGGTTACGTAATTACTAATTACGTATGACTAGACTGAAATATTGGTAAGTGGAAAAACCACTTCTGTCTTCCTTCTGCAGCCAGAGGTTGGAAGACATGGTAAGTCGGCCATAGACCCTGCAACTGCACGGAACCTTAGGTTCTGGCTCCTGCCCTCAGCGCCACCACTCAGAGTTGGCTGGAGCTTCTGGAAGAGAAGGCTGTCACCAGGAAGAGCCGAGCAGCCCTGCAGCTCCCAGACCCCGTCTCACCATCCACAGCCTCATGTGGGGCTGCTTCATCGGGGCTGCGAAATCCGTGCTGTGCGCTGTGGTCCGTGGGTGGACGCTACATTATCCCATATTTGCAGAATTCAGAACAGGTCCTGCGTTTTGTAACTCAGAGAAAAATCTTGGGGATTTTCCAGTGAGAGCCCAGTGTTAGGCTTTGTCTGATAAGCAGGGTTAATGCCCTCCAGAAAGCTCGGGCTGGTTTCGCATTTCAGTGTGTGTAATGACCAAGGGACCAAACCTGCATCAAGCTCTACAGAAACAGGAATTCTGATGGGGCTGGTAGAGTTGGTGAAGAACTTTGGGGGCCTGGATCGAGCACAGGGTTTTAGGTGATCAGGGGGCCAGCCACATGCTGACAAAACCGATTCAAAGGACATGTCATTAGCGTTGGAGGAAGAACTGTGCAGAGTTGTTTTTTGGCTTGGCTGCTGAGTTGCTCTCTGGCCTGGGTCAGGGCGGAAGAGGGTTGTCCAAAGGTGGTTCCAGAAGCCTTCTGTGTTGCCTGGACTGTGAACTGACAGTGGGCATCCCCACCTTGTCCCGGTAAGAAGGGCTGCCCCCAAGATCAACTCTCCATCGTCTTCCTCCTCCCAGGAGAGGGGCAACATCCCACGAGCCCCGCGTTCTTGAGTTGCTTGGCAGCTGGCATTCCCAGATACTCCTGCAAGCAGCCGACACCCCACAGGGAGACGGTCTGGCATCTCTGACTAGGCGCTTCCTCGGGCTTGCTTTATAAAAGGCAGCAAAACGGTAGACGACCTTCCCCTGGAAGGCAGCCCCGCACTCAGGGGACACGGACGGATGGGAGACTGGTGCCTCCTCTTCTCTTGCTGCCTCTGATTTTTCCAAGTTTTCTGTTGCATCTATAAATATTTTTTCTGAGTATCCTATTTATTTTATTTTCTAATTATGATTTATTTCATTTTTTTAAATTGAAGTGTAATCAGTTTACAATGCTGTGTCGCTTTCTGGTGTCCAGCAGAACATTTCAGCCATACACATACAGACATATACTCCATGTCATGTTCTTTTTCACCGTAAGTTACTACAGGATATTGAATACAGTTCCCTGTGCTCTACAGTAGGAACTTGTTGTTTCTGTGTTTTATGTACAGTAGTAGTATCTGCAAACCTCAAACTCCCTGTTTATCACTCCTCGCCCCCTTTCCTCCTTGGTAGCCATAAGTTTGTATTTTATTTCTGTGGGTCTGTTTCTGTTTTGTAAATAGGTTTGTGTTGTATTTTAGGTTCCACATATAAGTGATATCATGAGACATCTCTTTCTCTTTCTGACTTACTTCACTTAGTATGATCATTTCCAGGTCCATCCATGTTGCTGCAAATGGCATTATTTTATTTTTGTTTATGGCTGAGTAGTATTCCATTGTATAAATATCCCACAGCTTCTTTATCCAGTCATTTGTCGATGGACATTTAAGTTGCTTTAATGGGCAAGACTAATTTAAATTTTTTTTCATATTTTCTCAGAAATGGCAGAGAAAATTCAGTTATTATGCTCTGCAAACAAACCCCTTAAATTATTGGGGAATAATTGCTCTCTTTTCCCTTCCCTTCCCTTCCTTTCCTTTTCTTCACATTTAGCTGCCATCCCTGAATATAGGAGCAGGGTTTTTGTTTGTTTGTTTGTTTTTGCGGAAAGTGTCATGTCCTTGCATCCAGGAAGCACCTCTGCCTCTTCCTACAGATTTACTGCAGAACAATGGTCCCTCCTCTGGTCCCTGTTTTTTAGTGAAAAATTAACTTGAGGTTAAACACAAGTATATGTAGTTATTTTCAAAGAAAGAATCCTTCAGAGGAGCAGATTTGCCTTTTTTTTTTTTTTTAAGTTCAAATGGGAAAGGGGACTCTGACTTAAAGCAGAATCCTATGGGGAAAAAAGCTTAGTTTTACAAAGAGCAGCCGTCTGCTTGGCTTTATTGAGACGCCCCTGACGGTCCCCGGCCAGCAGAGCACCCAGCCACGGTCACAAATGGTTCTTTATGTGGCTGAAGAGCCTGATTACACAGACAAATGAAAAATTACTGCTGCAAATGCTACCTTCCCGAGTCCAAAAGAAGCAAAGATTTGCTGGCGCACAGTGCCGGTGTTGAGGGCTCGCCTGCCCCCTCTCCCGTGCGACCAGCGGCCACCAGGACCCCGGCCTCGCTCTGCTCCCAGGCAGGGGGTGTCAGGAGCCGTCAGGACACCCCCCTCACCGTGCGGTGTTGGCTGAGTCACCCCGTCCTCAGCCTCGGGGAATAGGGGCCGAGATCATGACGCTGGGGAGAAAGGAATGCCCGCCACCCGCCCGTGCCCTCTGCCCGGAGCCCGTGCCCTGAACTGCAGCGAACACACAGAAGAGGCTTTATTGGTTTCCTTATTCTTTGAAGAGCTAAGAAGCAGTAGAGGAAATGGTGAACAGCAGCATTTCAGAGCTCAACACACCAGCCCCTAGAGCAGAGCCACGCAGACGCGGGAAATGACAGACCACCGCTGCCCAGAGACGGCAAGGCTTTGTGGCCTGATCTGATGCAGAGACGTTGAGCGGGCAGGCCTGCATCATGTGCTTTGCTAGGTAGCGGCTGGAACGGCCCGCTTTCTTCTCTGACACGCCCACCTGTTTGTATCTGCGGGGCTAGGCGGGGGACTGGCACACTGAGCAGCAGCCCGTGAGCCAGAGCCAACCCCCCCTTACTACTGACCACACTTTTTTGCATCAGTGTCTCTAGAGAAAATGTCCTTTCACGTAGGTGAGGTCAAGTGGTTTGCCTAATTCTCTGCTACAGATTATACACTTTTTCTAAAGCACAGAGGATTTTGCGATGAGGTGAATTTCACTGGTGTAAATCCTTCAAATTCACAAATGTGATCTGGTTGCTTGGGGTGTCACCATCAGGTGGCCAGATCTGAAACAGAGTCCACTCCAGGAAGCCAAATCACACATTTTATTGAATGGCAACTAAAAATGACTGGCCTCTGGGATTTTGGTAGTGCAAATTGCACTTTTCAGGACTCTCAGTTATTGTCTTCAAATCTACTTCAAAAAGCCTATAGAGTTGAAATGTAATATTTCATTTCTGACACTTAATCTATGAGGATGACCTTGGAGATCTATCATGCCTTTAAAATAATTTACGTACATTCTCCAATGATTGTACTGTGCTGTGGGTGCCATCAAAATGCTTTGGGTTCTATAAATAGGTTCAATGGGAAAGTTAGAGCAAAACTTTTATGGTTGGGAGTGACTTCAGAACTAGAGTGAATCAGTAAAAGTAAGCAGTTAACTCAAGTGGTTAGTAGTACTCTCCAAGTGTCACTGACACGGGAACTCTGCCCTTTTCATCATCAGCCGAACACTTCGAATAGGATGTAATAGGAGGAGCGAGGGTTTTGGCCTCAGGCGAGCCTGACCTTCACTTCTCTCTCTGCCGCCCAGAGCCGTCTGGGTTGGGTCATCACTCTGAGCCCCAGTTTCTTCATCTTTAAAGCAGAGATTAAAAAATCGCTACCTCACAGAGAGGTTGCGAGGGCAAAATCAGACCCCTGGTACAGGAGCTGCTGCATCATTGGTAAAGCTAGCAACTTGTTTGCTCTCCAGGTAGGTCATGTGGACCAGAGTCAACCCACCGTGCACGCCCCAATTCTTTGTTAGGTACTATTCTGGGGACCACATCCAGGCGAACTGCCTACATTGGTCTCCAGACTACCTCGGGTTCAGTCGGTGGGTGGTTATTGCGTTCACCGAGGATGACTGGTGTTTTGGAGTATTCAGGGAACAGACAGAGCATAGACATTGACCAGGTGTTTAGCTTCTGCTGGAATGACTGCATCATTCACTTTAGGAGGTGACAACTGCCGTCACCTCAGAGCATAAAACTAATGACTCAGAGGAGAAGTCAAAACGCGCAGGTAGAATCTCCGCGCTCCTGAGCGCAGCCCAGCCGGTGCTTCTGGGCGTGCGGTCCCCTTTTGGCCATTCGTCGCGTAGGTTTTGGGCATGAGTCACTGAGGGTGTGTTTAGTAAAGAAAGATTAATGAGCGGGAGTGATCGTAGGACCAAGGACTGGAAAAAGCTGCAGAGGCCACCAGAAGACAATGAGATAAGATGAAAGAACTTGTCAGCATATCCAGATGTACACTCATCGGTCATAAGCCCACACCTGCATTCTGCCTTTTACGTCTGTAGCATTTAATGATGTCAACGCCCCTCATAGTCTTCTTATCTAAAAATGCCATCATCCCAAACTTCCCTCTCTTCTTAAGCGCCACATCATTTCCTTTCATGGACTTTACCTCTTCCTTCAGAAGTATCTCTGCAACCTTTCCAGTCTCACTGAGCCATTGCTGTGGGCCAGGACCCAAGCAAGGATCGTTCACAAAGGCTAACTGTTGGTTTCTTTGCTCTCCAGGCTCCCACACTAGCTCATCTGACACATAAATGCTTATTGAGCAATTACCAAGCACCAGGTTCTGTCCCAGATCTGAAAGCCTTCGGTGCCAATCAACAGAGGCAGAAAAGCCAAGAAGTGTTGACAATTCAATGAGATAAGTGCTGTACCAAAGACACATCACACGGTGCTTTGACTGTACAAAGAACGGTCCCCGAGTGTCCTGGGAAGACTATTCAGAGGTGATGAGTCACTTCGCTGAGTCATGAAGGGTGAGTATGTGAAACAGAAAAGGAGGAAGAATTTCAGGAAGAGGCGTGGGTCTGCTCAGAAAGCGCAAAACGTGGGAAGTGCAAAGCCGCTGGCCCAGCGAGGTCGCAGCGATGATCTAAGGAAGAGAGAGAGCGTGGTTTTCTCTTTCTGTCATCTCCCCACTGCTGCTCCTCGGGGTCAAGGGGGCGAGGACACAGTCTGGCGGGAGAACACATCCTCCTCACCGAAGGCGAACCCGCCTGATGTCGGCTGCTGGGAGAGGGACGGGGAGGAAGGCAGCGCGTGTCCCTGAAGGACTCAGGTTGGTGGTCTTCTCTGTGGACCGTCACCTCTCCCCTAGCGCTGACTGGCGCTCACTGCTTTCACAGGACAAGCGAGTGGGAGTTCCCGCTGATGGGAGCCGCGGACCGAAACAATGTTGCAGAGCCACTTTAAGGAAAAGGATGCAAAATTGGATGAGGAAGTGAATACCTACACAACATGAGAAGAGAAATCACAACAAATTATGACAATTAAAGAGCTGATGAAAACCGCAAACACGCTGGAATTCAGGGAAAATATGTAATTTTGTTCTCAACTGCTTAATACGCATTTATAACTTTTTTCTTCATTTTCTTGCTTCATAATCTTCAGTAATTTACATGACAATGACTTTGTATTTCATTTTTCAATATTGTAAGTTCTCTCAGTTTTTAAAAAATTATCGATAGCTTAGAAAAGCCTTCTTTAGCCTGATATTGCTAAAAACTGAATTGTTTTTAATAACATCTAGTACATCTGAGGGTAGTCATCTGCCTATTTTCCTTTAAATATGAGCTATAGTATTTGGTAGAAAAATTCTACACGTAGCTTCTGATTCCAAACATTTAAAACTGTTTCTCTACCACTATTCGTGTACCTTCTGTGATGAGTACGTAGGACACACTCATGTGATGACATGACCTCCGGCCCTCATGCCATCTGGACGCCTTCATGCCAGAACCTCGGGCGGATGAGGACACCGAGTGGTAGGAGTTTTCCTGGAGGTCATTCCTCTATGAGCAGGGCCAGCAACAACCCAGCTATGAATGCACGTGACTGAGGCCCATGGGAGTGCATCCCACCGACCCCAGGCTGTGTCTATTCCCAACTCCATTTCCTCTCGGCTACATCCCAACACCCCCCAACCTGGGACGAAAGATGACTGAAGGGAAACTGAAGTGGAAAAAGATGATGATGTCAAGAAGTCTTGGTTAGACATTTCTAGATTATCAGATTAAGATGGCAGAGTAGGCCCTTAAGCTCACCTCCTCTCATGAGCATAACAAAATCACAACCAACTGCCAAACAACCATTGATTAAAAACAACGACAACAACAACAAAAAACTGAAGAGGGGAGGGTAATAGCTCAGTGGTAGAGCGCATGCTTAACATGCATGAGGTCCTGGGTTCAATCCCCAGTGTCTCCATTAAAAACGAAGAAGGAAAAAAACAGGACTGGAACCTATCAAAGAAGATCTTCTGTATCTAGAGATATAAAGGAGGAAGAACTGCGAGGCAGTGAGGGGCACATTTGCCATATAGTCCAATCCCACAGCCCTGGGTGGGTGACCCACAAACTGAAGGGTAATTGTATTACAGAGGTTCTCCCACAGGAGTGAGACTTCTGAGCCCAGTGTCATGTCTTCAGCCTGGGAGGGGGTGGGGGGATCCACCAGCAGGAAGAGGAGCCCCCAGGGCATTTGGCTTTGCTGGCCAGCTGGGCTTAGCTGAAAGGGCTCCTCAGGACTGGGGGAAGCAGGGACTTCACTCTTGCAGGGCGCACAGAGGCTCTCATGCACGGCAGGACCAAGGGCAAGGGCAGTAACTTCACAGGCCCCTTGGCCAGACCTACCTGCTGGTCCTGGAGGGACTCCTGGGGAGGTGGGTGGTGGCTGTGGCTCATTCTGGGGACATAAAAGCTGGTGGTGGACTAGTGGGGAGTAGTCATCTGCATGAGCTCTCCTTGAGGCTAACACCTCACTTGGATCCTTGGCACCAGGACCTGGCTCCACCAAACAGCCTGTGGGCTCCAGTGCTGGGGTGCCTCAGGCCAAACAATGAGTGGGGCTCCACCCACCAGCAGACAGGCTGCCTAGAGACCTTCTGAGCCCACAGCTGCCTCTAGACATGCTGCTAGGCACGGCTCCGCCCACCAGAAGGCCAAGCGCCAGCTCTACCCACAAGTGGGCAGGCTCCGGCCCTTCCTGCCAGAAAGCCTGCACAAGCCTACAGGCCATCACCACTAGGGGACAGACGCCAGAAGCTAGAAAACTATGATCCCACAGCCTGTGGATTAAGTCCACAGACACAGGCAGGACTCTGCCTTGGAATCAGCTGGCCCCCAGCCCTCGGGTGATGAGAAGGGAGTGCACTGCTGGGAAGTACAGGTGGCTCCTACAGCGGGCCACTTCTCTAAGGTCAAGAAACATAATTAACCTGCCACACACATAAAAATGCAAATGGAAATTAAGACAAAATGAGGCAGCAGAGGAACATGTTCCAGACAAGGGAACAAGGTAAAATCCAGAAAGAAGAACTAAGTGAAGTGGAGCTGGGCAATCTATCCAAGAAGGGGCCCAGGATGGTGATTGTGAAGACAGTTAGAGACCTTGGGAGGAGAACGGATGCACAGAGTGAGAAGTTAGCACAAAGAGCTAGAAAATATAAGGAACAACCAGAGCTGAAGAATACAATAACTGAAATGAAAAATATACTAGAAGGAACCAACAGTAGACTAAATGAGGCAGAAGATCAGTGAGCTAGAAGGCAGAGCAGTGGAAATCAGTAACACAGAACAGAAAAAAGAAAAAGGAATGAAAAAAAATGACAGATTAAGAGACCTCTGGGTCAACATCAAACACATTAATATTTGCATTTTAGGGGTCCCAGAAGAAGAGAGAAAGGGCCTCAGAAAATATTTTTTAAACACTTTTTATTGAGTTATAGTCATTTTACAATGTTGTGTCAAATTCCAGTGAGAAAATATTTGATGAGATAATAGCTGAAAACTTCCCTGACTTGGGAAAGGAAACAGTCACCCAAGTCCAGAAGCACAGAGAGTGCTGTACAGGACTAACCCTGAGGAACACCCCTAGGCATATTGTGATTAAGATGGCAAAAATTAAAGATGAGCAGGGAATATTAAAAGAACAAGAGAAAGGCAAAATATATATAACCTGCTGATAACCTTGTGGGTGGATAACCCACAAGGTTATCAGCATTTTTCAGCAGAAAGTCTGCAGGCCAGAGGGAGTGACATGATGTATTTAAGGTGATGAAAAGGAGAAACTGACAACCAATGATGCTCTGCCCAGCAAGACTCTCATTCAAATGTGATGGAATTAGCAATAGCACAAAAATAGTGGGGGACCTTAACACCCCACTTACATCAATGGACGGACCATCCAAACAGAAAATCACTAAGGGAACACAGGCCTTAAATGACGCATTAGACCAGATGGACCTAAATGATGTCTAGAGAGCATTCCAGCCAAAAGCAGCAGAACACACACTCCTCTCAGGTGCACGTGGAACATTCTCCAGGTTGGATCGCATGCTGGGCCACAAAACAGGCCTCAGCAAACTTAAGAAAATGGAGATCATATCAAGCATCTTTTCCAACCACAAGGCTAAGAGATTAGAAATAAACAATACGCTACTAAACAACCAACGGACCACAGAAAAAATCTAAGAAGTAATAAAAACATACCTACAGACAAATCAAAAAGAAAACACGACAATCCAAAACTTACGGAACGCAGCAAAAGCAGTTCTAAGAAGGAAGTTTACAGCAATACAAGCTTAGCTCAGGAAATAAGAAAAATCTCAAATAAGCAACCTCACCTTCCACCTAAAGCTGCTAGAGAAGGAAGAACAAACAAAACCCAAAGTTAGTAGAAGGAAAGAAATCATCAAGATCAGAGCAGACATAAATAAAATAGAGCCTGCAAAACAATAGAAAAGGTCAGTGAAACTAAACACTGGCTTTCTGAAAAGATAAACAAAATTGATAAACCTTTAGCCAGACTCATCAAGAAACAGAGGGAGAGGGCTCAAATTAATCATACCAGAAATGACAGTGGAGAAGTTACAGCCGACCCCTCAGAAACACAAAGGATCAGAAGAGGCTGCAAGCATCAGTACATCAATCAAATGGACAACCCAGAAGAAATGGACAAATTCTTAGAAAGACACACGCTCCCGAAGACTGAGCTGGTAAGAAACAGAAAATACAAACAGACTGAGTGCCAGGAATGACGCTGTATCAGTCATTTAGAACCTCCCAGCCAGCAAGATCTCAGGGCCAGGCGGCTTCACAGGGGGATTCTACCAGGCACGTACACGAGAGTTAATGCCTGTCCTTCTGAAACAATCCCCCCCAAATTACAGGCCAGTATCACTTATGAACACAGATGCAAAATTCTCAACAAAATACTAGCAAACCGGAGCCAACGATGTATTGAAAGGATCAGACACCGTGATCAAGTGGGATTTGTCCCAGGGGTGCAAAGAGGTTTCAGTATCTGCAAATCACTCAGTGTGATGCACCACATTATCACACTGAAGAATAAAAGCCACATTATCTCAACAGGCATAGAGAAAGTTTTTGATCAAATTCAACATTCACTTATGATTAAAAACTCTCCAGAAGGCAGGTGTAGAGGGAACGTGCCTCAACATGATAAAGGCCACGTATGACAAACCCACGGCCAACATCACACTCAGTGGTGAGAAGCTGAAAGCATTTCCTTGAAGATCAGTAACAAGTCAGGAATGTCCACTCTCACTACTTTTATTCAACATAGTTTCGGAAGTCCTGGCCACAGCAATCAGAGAAGAAAAGAATGTAAGAGGGATCCAAGTTGAAAGGAAAAAGTGAAACGGTCCTATTTGCAGATGACTTGACACTATACACAGAAAATCCGGAGGACGCTGCCAGGAACCACCAGCGCTCATCAGTGAATTCGGTAGAGGTGCAGGACACAAAATTAATACACATACATATACACATAGAACTTAAAGAGCTCAGCAGGGCCACCGGCCCATATAGCACCTTTGTCCAAGTCAGAAAGACAGAATCCCTGTCCCCAAGATATTTTATTTTTGCCTGGCATTAATTGTTGTAATATGCTAAATGACTTCGAACCAGACTCTTTACTGCCACCTGCTGGGAAAATATTAAAATCAATATGCAAATCAATAAACGGCTCATGACCTTTTGGGGCCCTGAACTGAGGCTGAAAACATACTTTTTTCCTTGTTTTAGTTTAGATTTTAATAAAGTTTAAATTTTACTTTTAAGAAATGTGACATCATCACATGAGGAACTTAATGAGCGCCAAGACCTTTGTTTCTGTGAGTTTGTCTCGGCAGAGGGTAGTCTGTTGACAGAACACGGTATTTTCGTAAGTTAGAAGTCTTAGATGTGCTTTTACCGTTTTAGGATAAAAAAGCCCAAGTCTCAGATTAGTAACTGAACAATGCCTGATTTTAGACACGTGTAAATACTAAGTGGTCAGATTTGCATTAGGCATTACAAGGCCACTCTTTGTATGTCTCACCAACATGGGGTGGATCCAAGTTTGGGTGAACTTGATACTTACATGCTTTTGGAAAATTTAAATAGAAATGTACAAAATTATCAATATATAGTCAAATGCAAAAGTGGGTACGTGTCCAGAATGAGTAAAGAAACTACAAGAAATAAAAATGACAAATACCATAAATATCACAAAATCCAGACAAGTAACAATATTTTTTATTAATTAACTGCTTGCATACTCTTGGTTTTCCTCTTGTAATGACAAACATTTTGCTGTAATTCTAGTAGAGAAAATAGAAAACGAATTCAGTCTCTTTTCCCTACAGTTGATAAACCCTGGTTTCTGATTATTGTCAGATGGAATGCGGAAAGCATGGCATTTCACAAACATTCGTGCTGTGTGTAGCACCCCTACGGGTCTGTGCTCTGCAAACCAAAGGAGTTCTTATTGATTCTATTTCATTTGATTCCCCCATCAAAAAAGAAAAAAAAATAGCACAGTGCTTTGTAATTTATATGCTTCGTTATCAAATGGTAAAGAGAAGCTCCATTGTTCTCTTTTGAGTGGAGACCCAGCGCCCTGCCTACAGGTGTGCTCACGTGAGGGCTGCTGAGAAATTTCTGCAGATTAGCTTCTGCCTTGAATGCTTCACCCCTTGTTTCCGCCTCACTTTTCACTGCCCACGCACCTCTAGGACGGCTTGCCAAAACTCACACCATGTGGGGTATCTGTTCATGCCCTTCTGTGTTACAGAGTTCAACGAACAGGCAGAGGGAGTCCTGAAAGTCATTCCTACACAGGCACCGTTGGCGGCGAGTCAGCTCTCCACGGAGGTGCCTGGGAACCCACACGCACATCTGGCTTCTCCACGACACATCACCTGGCCCACTGCGCTGGCAGCAAGCAAGCCTTATGTGGACCGGATTCGACGAGCAGGCGGTAGTAAGTACTTTCAAAGCCTGAGTGAAACAAGGTGGAGGAGAGGGTGGAACTCCACAAAAACTCGGGGTCCTGCCATCTCAGGGAAGTCTGCGGGTTTGGAGCCTGCCGCTCTGCCCTCCCCACGGTGGGAAACGCCTGGCTGCGCCTCGCACCGCCGACGACACTACGGATCATGTCTGAATGCACTGCTTCGACCCACCTGAAGGGGCGCCCGCCTGGCTGCCCGACCTGAGCAGACTGGGGAAGCCTCGAGCTCCGCCGGTTCGCGGCCCCGGTTCTCAGAGGGACGTGCTCCCCGCGGGGCGCCGCGCTGAGCTGGACGGGGAGACCCGCCCGCGGCCACGCCAGGCTCCCGACGCACCGCACCGACAGGCCGTGGGAAACGGGTTAATTTTCCGGCTAAGTGATTGCACCTGATTACCAAGGACTCGGGCTACTGCTACAACGCGGGTGGGGGGGGGCGACGAGGACAACCGGGGCCCAGGGGACTCTCGGGGCGTCTTTAGCGCTTCCGCACCCAAGCAAAGGGTGATGGAAACCTTCACCAACAAACACACAAAAACAACAACAAAGGACGGGGCAATGGAGTGCTCAGACCCTCATGCGGTGAAGGGACGCGTCACCCCGCAGGTGAAGGACCAGAGCAGCTGAGGGGCGTTAGGGTGGGGAACGAAGGAAGCAGCCCGGGCGGCCGCTGCCTTGGGGCCCCGCACAGACACGCTGGCCGCAGCAGCCTCCCGCAGTTCCCCTTCTTCACATGGCAGCTTTATCTGCACGTCCGTGCCATTTTCTCCTTTTTTCTCCTTCCCATTTTTATTTCATATCCAGGTTGCTGGATGTTCATTTTCCAGTCGAGTCTGAAGACTCAGCTGAAGGTGGTAGCGTTTGCGCTGGGAGGGGACTGAGCACGGGGAGTAGCGAATAAACGCGACAGTGGATACAGTGACTGCTGGGACCGTCATTCTCATTCGGGGGAAGGGATCTGTCATGAGGTCGATCGCTCCTTTTAGGTGGAGATAGGAAGTTGTTCCGTTGCTGTACACGAGTTCAAGTGCGTGTACAAAGGAAAGCGCACATGGAGGCTCGGCAGCCGAAGGGGTGGACCGTGCTAGTTATCAGTTTATCACTTCTCAGTTCCAAACTCATTGCCTGCTCTATACGAATGGATCATGGATCCGGGCCCCTTATTTATATTTTTATCTTTGCCAGCTGGTGCAATGTTACGCTTTGTCATTAGAGGACGCTGGAGAGACATCACAGGACAGAAGGGCTTTGCTTCCTCCTTGGGTGGATTCCTTAGCGCTCAGCTCCTGCAGCTCAGAGACCTCGCCATGCCGGCTCCTGCAGCCTCTCCAGAAACAGCCTCCTGCGGTGCACAGGGCTCAGCAACACAAGCAGCTAGCGGCTTCTCCCGCCTGCACCCCCGGCGTGCTTCCAGCAGGATGCTGCCCCATAAACAGCCTTCCTGGCTCCCTGGAGGGCAGTTTCTTGCAGGATCCACAAACACAGCACCAAGATGCTTTCTCTGGACCTCAAGGAACCAGGGCCATGCCCTTTCCAGCAAGACGGGTCTCTGTTAAGGAAGGCCCTCCTCTGGGCACTTGATCTCAGCCCTGGGCATGGCTGTCCCTTATACCCGTCATCCCTGTGCTTTTTACATTCTCTCTCTCTCTCTCTCTCTTTTTTTTTTTTTTTTGCCAGCCAACCCCTTTTTGCTCCAATCTACGTTCACAGTTAACAATTCTTTATGTTAAGTCTTCCCACCTAAAATTACTGTGATTTTCATCTCCCGATTTGACTCACACCAATACTCCAAATTAAATGAATTCCCACCAAATGTAGTTTCATGCAGCCACTGTGGAAAACAGAGTGGAGATTCCTTAAAAAACTAAAAATAGGCTTACCCTATGATCCAGCAATCCCACTCCTGGGTGTATATCTGAAGAAAACTCTAATTTGAAGAGATCCATTCACCACAGTATTTATAGCAGCAGTATTTACAACAGCCAAGACATGGAAGCACCTAAATGTCCATCGACAGATGGTTGGATAAAGGAAATGTTGTGTACACACACACACACACACACACACACACACACACACACACACACACACACAGGAATACTATGCAGCCATGAAAAAGAATGAAATCATGCCATTTGCAGGAATGTGGATGGACCCAGAGATTGTTGTACTAAGTGAAGTAGGTCAGATAGAGAAAGAGAAAGACAAATGTTGTATGATATCACTTACATGTGGAATCTAAACAAATGATACAAATGAACTTATTTACAAAACAGAAATAGACTCAGACACATAGAAAATAAACTTAAAGTTACTGGGGGAGAAAGGACAGGGGCTGGAGGGATAAACTGGGCGTTTGGGATTTGCAGATACACACTACTATATATAACATGGATAAACAACAAGGTCCTACTGTACAGCACAGGGGACTATACTCAATACCTTGTAATGGCCTATAATGAAAAGAATATAAAAAGGAATATATATATATGTACAACTGAATCATCATGTTGTGCACAAGAAATTAACACAACACGGTGAACTGACTATACTTCAGTAAAAAAATAAAATAGAAAGGTTAATGTGCCCCCACCTCTGCATCCCCTCAGCTGTACCCCAGAGAAGCACACAGCTCCACCACGGCATCTGACAGGAAGGGGGGACCCACTGGTGTAGGAGATGATCAGACTTTTACCCCATTATGTTTAAAACAGCTAGCTTTTGTGAATTTTGCAAGATTATATGACCCTGTGAACACACTTCTGAGTCACCACCCCGGCCCTCGGAAGGGTCCGTGCAGGGAGGGGTCCCTAATCCTGGGCTTCACGATAAATCTAAAGCTGTATGTATAACCATCTTTGTCAGTGGATTTCACCCCAGAAAGCATATATTTCTAATTTTCCTAAATATTTCATCCCTACCTCAGCCTTATGTCCCTTCTTCTCCTCTGTTTATTGAATTGGGTTTGATCTTTTCCCATATGCTGAGTTCAACTGTCAACTTGCTGTAAGAAGATGCTGATGGTGTCCCCGTTAACTGCGCCAGGACATGACCTGTCATCGCAGAACTTGGTGACATCCTGGGGTCAGTGTGGTATTTCACCAAATCCCAGAAAAAAGTAAACGCTGCCCTTCCTGTTGCTCACCTACCACCCCCAGCACCGCTTACCCATGTCCCATTTTTTTCTGGATCTCCTCCGGTGAAGAAAATAGGAATTTTCATTTGAAAATTCTTGATCCTCAGTTTTATTTTTCCAAAGACGTAGGTTTTACTCCCAGGGTCTGTGAGCTGTAGTGGGCGCTCTTGAAAGGAATGTGTCCCGTCTGCTCCTGCCGTCAGTGGCCAGAATGTCAAATCTCTCTTGGGTTTGGAACATACCAGTTAGGAAGTTAAAGTTAGATTATCATTAACGGCTCACATGTTTTCTTGGGGGAAATGGAGGAAACGGTTACCATTAATTGATACATGTTTATACTTGGACATGAATTTATTTAAAAGTAAAATTTTGCCTACGAGACTTATTAGGTCTGAGAGTGGAGGAATTTATTAATTAAATGTGGAGCTTTTAGTGGGAATTGAAACCATCCTTGGTTGAAGTCTGTGCCTTCTCTCAGCCTACCATCTCCCAGCTACCCTGACGACTTTCATTCATCCTTCACCTCAACGATCCGGAACACAGGCTCCAACCTTTCTTCAGACTGTGGCTGAATCCAGCCGTTTCCCTCTCCACCCACTTGAGCAAGTTCAAACACTATCCTGACTTATAACATCTTTTATTCTCTAAGCCTGACATCAGCAAATGAAAAAAGAAGTTTCTTTGGGTCATGTTTATTAGTTACCAAAAATGCATGGATGTTGGCAATAGTTTTTATGAAAAGTACCTTCCTTAACTGTATTCACAGAATGATTGATTCCTGTGGAAATATCCAAATACAGTAAAATATAAAGTACTAGATTTTGTTGGATAAATTTTAAAATATTTTAAGGGTTAACTTTTCAGGGAGTCCAGACTCTCTGTTTTTTTAAAACTTCTTCTGTGTATTATGACCCAGAGACATTTAGATGACGACTCAGAAGTAAGCGTTTAGAAAAAAGGTTTGTTTTTAGTTGGCTTGCTTAAATGTTTTCCCAGTTTTTACTCCCAATCTAATTTCAAGAGGCTTTGCGGTCAAAAATTTCAGAAGTTGGGGACAGATCAGTGGTGTGAGACAAGAAATGCCACCTCCTTATATGGTGAAGCCATGTCAGACGCACAAGACCAGAACCGAACACAAAGGAAATGATTTATTTTATTACATAATGTTTCAGGTCTGGTTTTTGTTACCCTGCAGCTCAGAAAGGACTATGTTGATTTGACCAATGTAAATACATCAATGAAAACTTGAGAGGGAGTTTAAGGGATGGAGACCTTTTAATTAGGACTGTGTGCATGGTTTAAATTCTGAATAATTCCCTGCCACGTCACCAGTTACCGAGAAAGACAAACCACTACCTGTATGCATAGAAATGACCGCAAGTTTTGCTTCATTCAGGGAAAAAAAAAACCTGTGTTTTTAATTTTTACAAATCATTTAAGGATCTGAAGTATTTTCTCTTTTGTAATCAACAATCACAAAGATCCTGAATTGGAGTAGAAGAGATTAAGTATCAAGTATTAAATATCAAGAACAGGTTTTCACAAGTAAGTTAAATCCCAGTTTACTCAGAGGGGTTAAGAAATCCTTTTTCTTTATGCATCTTGCGGCTTCGTAGAGAGGATTAGAGAAAATAAGTGAGGCATACAGTACAAAGTCAATAAATTCACTGCTAATGTCGTATTAAAGGGGAGGATGAATGCTGTAGAAAGAAGACACGTTTGGGGAATATCAGAGTGAATGAAATCATTTATGTGATTCTTGTATACGCAACAGATCAGCTTACGAGCACATTAGGACAAGTCTTGCTGTGCTGTGGGGGAAGGAGGGGCTACGTTCATTTCTCCCCAGGAGAGACACGCTGTATCTGTAGGTATACGTGAGATTTCTGCAGCTGAGAAAGGTAAAATCTGATTCCTGAGCTCCTAAATGAACTTAGATTGCATTCTGCACACCCCCCCCCAGTTTATCCCCACTCCAGTGGAAGGGATACATTTGGGAGTTTGAGATTTGCAAATGTTAACCACTATATATAAAAATAGATAAAAAAACAAGTTTCTTCTGTCTAGCACAGGGAACTCTATTCAATATCTTGTAATAACCTTTAATGAAAATGAATATATGTATGTATATGCAGGACTGGGACGTTGTGCTGTGCGCCAGAAACTGACACATTGTAACTGACTCTACTTCAGTTAAAAAAAAGGTTATGGTCCAAACAGACTGAAGGACCTACATTTCTCCAAAGGGAAATTCAACCCACACTCAGATGTTTCTGGAAAGCTTGGGGGCTCCTAGCAGTCTTTGAAAGGGATTTTTGTACTCATGTTCTGGTGGATCAAAATTTTGTTTTTTACAGAAATCTTCCACCTCAGACCCGCTTTCCCCTAGAGGATGAGGAATAGGAGGAAAGAAAGTCAAGGACGCAGGGAGTGGTTTTCTTTCTTCTCATCGAGATGTCGGGTTCAGGCTGGTGGCCGGGGTGGGCGCCGGGTTCTGCCTTTGGGAGCACTGCTTCCTGAGGAGCAGCATGGTGGGCGGAGAGAGCTGCACCGTCTGTAGCAGGTCGACCTGAGTTCGAATCCTGTCACAGCCACGGAAGAACTACAACCTCAGCCGAGCTACTTGGTGTCTCTCGCTTTGGCTTCAGTCTCATAGCAGAGGTAACAATACCTACCATGAAAACTGTCAGGTGTGAAACGCGGACCATGTTCAAGGGCCACGTGCTTGAGGGTGTCCTGCAGATCACTTCCTGCAGGAGACAGAAATCTGTGCTCTGACAGCTACAGCCTCTCTGGTCAGATACGTGTGGGGGACACGGCTTTGCTAAGTCCCCTTCGGGGGTTCCAGCACACACACTGGCAGGTGGATTCACAGCTCTGAAAGTTCCGTGGTGAAGAGGGAACCTGGTTAGCAGTTGAACATAGCAACTTATTTGTTTGGGACCTCGTTTTTCTTGGGTCATCTAATGACTCCCCACAGAATACCTTGACCTTCACATGTTTGGGGAGCGGTGGCTGGTGTAGCAGGTGGAACAGGACAGATCTGGGTAAACGATAGCCATCATCTGTGGACTTCTGGGGACAACTTGAGGACAACCAAGGAGAGAAGGTGGGGTCTTTTGTCCAGTATAGAGCTGATAATTAAGATGGAATGTTCCTGTAGAAAGCAAGGCTAACATAATTGGGTCATACTTAATCTATGTGGCTATTTTTTTTGTCTGTTGGTAGTGAATTAAATCAATACTGAAAGTGTAAGTGTTTGAAGAAACATTTTGGAATCCCAGAAATGATCTCTGACAAGTTGAACACACCCCCATTCCTCTTCAAAGACAATAGCCGATGTTGTCTCTGTTTTGATTAATTTTAAAATAAGCTACTTTAAGAACTCATCATTAACCAATTCTTAGTTCTTTAATGACGAGATGTCCTTCCTGTACTTAGGAGAATAATTATCGGCTTTCTAATTAAGATCAGGGACTCGAGCCAGATGGTCTGGGTTTAGTTCTACAGTTTATCAGTCACATGACCTGGAACAAATTATCTCATTTCAGTTTTCTCATCTGAGCAGTACCCACCTCCAAACCATATTGCAAGGATTAAATAAATTAATCCGTGGAAGGAATTTATTCCAGTACTTGGTGTGGGGTAAGCAATCAATACATTTTAGCGATTAGTGTCAAATATTTCTATTTAGATACGAACCTAAAAGCATTTGTTTAACAAAAAACTAACCTACCCGGGGCTGATTATTGCTCTAAGTGCTCTGCAAATCATTTGACCCTGATTAAAACCCCATGACATAGACAGTTTCTAGTATCTATACGTAGAGATGATTTTCTTCATTCCATGAATGATGGAACTGACACAGAAAGAGGGGCGGGTAACCTGCAATGGTGACACATCTGCTGAGGGCAGAGGGGCCGAAGGCTGGCTGCCAGGCTCTGTTTCTCACCTGGATGCGGTCACTGGCAAGGAGCTGCAGAGCTGCAGTGACCTCTCAGTTTTCCAGCAGAAAAAGAACTTTGTCACCTCCTTCTCTCTGCTCAAGGCTTGAAGTGCACATCGTTTTCTGTCTTGTGCTGTGAAATCGGTGAGGGAAGTTCCCTCTGCTGAAACAGGTCGGGGATGCATCATTCTAGGTGGATGGTTTTGATAGAGCTTTGGGTTTCATCCATCTTACCACTCATGGTGTGACATTCTGAAGGTGAGTTTGACTTTACCCCCTTCTCCACCTTGGGGACGTGCGTTCTGGGCTACTGTGTGTGCAAACGTAACTGCGTATTTCCAAGAGTTTCACTTTTCACGGCTTGAACATGCTTCTTTGACTGTAGTCCATGACATGGTGGGGATGTGTACGTACATCCTCCCCTTCATGGGGAAGTGCCAGATACTCTTTCCTTTTTCTCTAAAAAGAGGTTTTTGGAGATGTCTGAGTTGTTCTCATCTTACAAAATCTTTCAAAAAAAGTGATCTCAGAGGCACATCCGAGGCTGGGTCAGCTTTGAAACCAGATAGCACTGGGGCAAGCACTGGGCTCTTCTCTCTGTAGCTGAGCTTTGGATAAATTATTCATCTTTTTAAGCTTTCATCTCCTTCCAGTGTTATTCAATAAGACAACCCATGAAAAGCATTTAGCATGTGCCAGACATACAGTAGGTGTTCAAAAAAAATTAGCAACTATGTTACCTTAATAACAGCAAAGTAATATTCTTTGTACGTAGACCTGCTCAGCTAAGTTCCTCCCTTCCGCTGCTGTGAGTGCTGCTGAGTACCACATGGGACACTTGGATGAGGGTAACACTTTTTTTCCCTTAACCAAATTTTTAAGTGATTTTTGTTTTGTTTTGCTTTTGAAAAGATGCTACTTCTCTTCCTGACCTCTGAGTTGTTTCTATAAAACCACAGATAAATCAGACCCAGCCAGCACCTTTGAACTGGAGCATTTACTGGCCACGACCTCCTTTGTCCTCAGAGAAGGAATTGCACTTCCAAGTCCTTGCTGAATAATTTATTTGTATTCAGAGGCTTCGAAACATTGAGTAGACAAATGGTTCACTTTTATGTTCTATAGCTGTGGTCAAATGTAAACGCAAGATGAGTGTGTGCGTGTGTGTGTGTGTTTGTGTGTACACACGTGCTTCTAACTTCTTTCTGCTCCAAATCATAAGGGGGCTGAAAATTTAAAGTAATTCCTGTCCAACATGGACAGACCTAGAGATTATCATATTGAGTGAAGTAAGTCAGACAGAGAAAGACAAATACTATATGATACCACTTATATGTGGAATCTAAAAAACAATGATACAAATTCTATTTACTAACCCAAAACAGACTCATGGACATAGAAAACAAGCTATGGTTACCAAAGGGGAAAGGACGGGGAGGGATAAATTAGGGGTTGGCATTAACAGACACATATTACTGTATACAAAACAGATAAACAACAGGACCTACTGTACAGCACAGGGAACGCTATTCAATTTCTTGTAATAACATGTAATGGAAAAGAATCTGAAAAGAAAAAACATATAAATGTATATGTATAACTGAATCACTTTGCCACACACTTAACTCCACTTCAATAAAAAATTAACCCCCCTGAACAAAATCCCGTCAGTTGATCAACTGAAGCTTCATACAGTGCCCCCTACAGGAATCACAGGGAAAAGCCCTGACTCTCAGTGAGCCCTCTCACTGCCAGTCACAGCCATCATTGCTTTTCATCTGTGACTTTAATTCTCACATCTTATTGCCTCAGTTTTGCAGATGAGAAAGTGGAGGTTCGGGGAATTAAAGGACTTGAGCAAGTCTCTAGAATTACAGGTGTCAGGAGCAGACTCTAGCATCCTGGCTACGCCCACAGCCAGCGTTCTGTTCACCACGCTGTCCTATGACCATGTGAAACATTTCTGCTCATTTGGAATTGTGCACACACAGCACGGAGAGCTCCAGGGACACTCGGAGAGGGCTCTGCTCGGTGCCCCAGTGTTTCCATTTTTCCACTTAAAAAGTTTGCTGCTCATATTTAATGTGTTTGTCTTTGACCACCACGTGGTAATAAAAGTTAAGGTTGTTTTACAAACTAAACTGATGAATGATCAATGTGGTCCCATAAAAAGATATATGTAATTGATAGAAAAAGTGGTGAACTTGAGTCCAGTGAAATGGCTGTACTCACTGAGGGTTTCTATAGCCAAGACGTTCAAACACCAGCAGATTTCACTCTGTGCATTGACACACTATTGGGGGCACACCATTTTTTGACCATTAAGTTCTCCCTAAATTAATTCCTAGAGAAATTACAGGCAAATAGCACCTTCCCCGCAGTGCTTTTTTTTTATGCTATAAGATAAGGATTAAGAGCCCCCCGTGGCCTGGTGAGCAGCCTAGTTAGCAGTCTCTTTGTACTGATAAAATTTCTTCTGGCACTGAACTCCCACTGTCAGAAGTACTGTAACATTTCACTAGTTTGCGAAAGATGAAAATGTTACCAGATGTTAAATTCAAGGGGCAAATTAACAACTCCTATTTTCCAATAGGTAGCTTTCCACCTTGGAAAGAAATTAGAACAGACTTCATTTGCCAACCACAGCATAAAGAACGTCGAGTTGTTTCTGACTTGAATTTTGTAATCATTTAGTCTCACGGGGCTGAGCTTTTGAATAATGGGGTCTGTGCTAATGACCGTAATTCCCAGCAGGATTTCTGAATGCCTTCTTTTGAACCCAAGAGGCGTGGGTTTCCAGAACAGAGTAATTAAATAACTTCTACCCAGTGGCATTATGGCCACAGATAAGACGTGCCTGAACGCTGGCAGTCTTACTATTGTTTGAGGGTCGCGTCTCTCTTGCTTTACTGTGGGGATGGCTCTCCCGCCCCGGCCGGGCTCCTTAGCGTGAAAGGTTTGTTGAAAGGGAGGCATTTCGGAGGCCACTGCCTCCCCTGACTCGTTCATGGGGGCAGGCCTTCCCACCACGCCAGCGAAGGGACAAGGACATCGGGAGCCCCCGGAATGCGCGAGGGAAGAACAGGACGTGTGAAGACGCGTAGCAGGCGTGGGCCTGCGTTTTCATGAGTCGTTTGACGGTGGCACCGGTTCTCGGGGAACACGCGCGCGGCAGATTTCATCTGCACTCCGAAACGATTTGCAGCGTCTCACCTTGGGTTCTTCAAAGGAGAAGTCTGGTTCGGGCAATAGCTGTAGAAAGCTTCGCCTTTGATGTCCAAGGGCGGCCAGAAACTCTTCTTTTGATTAAGGGCTGCTCAGGCGGTTGAAGAACATTACAATAGATGAAACAGGGGAAGCAGGCCGGTCGGCTGCCGTTAAGCCAGGCCTCGATAAGAGGCAACGTCGAGCCTAGTGCAAAAGGGTGTCGGACTCCTTGTGCTAAAACGTGCAAAGCGGACTCTGCCGGCCTTGTGTAATTTTTCCTTTTGGGTTCCTGCCTGTGATGAACTAATATTTTCAGCCTTTTTTCTAGACACTGTGGGTGACGACAGTGTCAACAGGGCCAGCAAACTGGCACAGTGATGGCTGCTGTTGTCACGCAATCTGGGTGCTTTTGTTGTAAGTCCTGACAACTTTGGCTGCAGGGAGCCCCCGCACGGACGGCGCCTGTTGGAACGCCTGAGATTTTCTGAAAAGTTGCACCTCACTGCTGGAAGTGGGGCAGGGACAGTGTTCCTGGAGACGCTGTGGTGCTCCACACAGGAGTGCAAATGAAGAATCATCAGTTTGCCACCACACTTGCAGGACGCTTTGAAAGCAAGAGAGGATGATGTCTCGGTGACAGACACTAACTTAGAATTAATCACGTGGGTGCTGCTTCACTGGAAACAGACATAAGCACATGCAGAACATGCCCTTTAGCCGACAAGCAATTTGTCAGTGTTTAAAATCTACGCTGGAAAAGTAATATATATATAAAGGGATAACTGAGTCACTTTGTTGTGTGCTAGAAACTAACAACATTGTACACCAACTATGTTTCAATTAAAGAAAGTCTGTATTGGGACGGAGTAGGGAAAACTGCAAGTGTGCGTCACCGACTCAATGTCTTTGAAATCAAATTTGGGTTTCGTGTGAATGAGTCTATTTGCAGACTCACACATGCCTCCCCTGGACTCTAAACCCACTGTACTAGCCACCCACTTGCCTCTCTCCATCTCTCCCTCCCTGTCTCCACTTCTCTTCTCCCCCCTCAACTCTTCTTTATTCCCTAAATAAAGCCGAGTGCTTCTTCTGCACCAGGCAGCCTACCGCGGGCTAAATGGCGTTCACACAGTTTAAACCCTACAGGGAGACCTATTAAAGGTGCAGTCTCTGGGGGGAGGGTAGAGCTCAGGGGTAGAGCTCAGAGGTAGAGCGCGTGCTTAGCATGCACGAGGTCCTGGGTCCCATCCCCAGTCCCTCCATTTAAAAAAAGAAGGGAAAAAAAAGAACCTTAAAAAAATAAACACACAATCCCATAAATACATACGTCGTTACAAGAGATAAGTAACAGACTCAGGACTCTCCCGCAGAAACTGCATCCTTCTGTTACCCTCCTTCCCTCCGAGAGGGCCCCAGGACCGCTGAACCACCCAGACAGGCCTCTTTGCTCTCTCCTTAGCATCCAGCCTCTGAACTAGAGAAGACAGTTTTACTCCCTAGCACGTGCCGGCCACTCCCGCCCGTCCCTCCCCCCTGCTCCTGCCCAGGCGACATCATTCTTCCTCTCACCTCTCTTTCAATATTTACAAAACTAGTCTCTCCAAACGCACCTCCCCTCCAGGACAGACTTCACATTCATTCTCCGTTATCACATACGTACCGAGCGCCCGACAGTGCCAGACGCTGGGCTAGAATGACCTTTCTAGCACATGAGTCTGATCGTGTCTCCCACTTTCCAAGCTTATAAACCTCTGGTGGGTTGTCTTAGCCTCCGAGCTCAACGTCAGGGTCTTCATCGTGGTCTAGATGTTCTTTAGACTAAGCCCCGACTTTTTTCTTTCTTTTTTCCGCCTTCTTCGTTCGTTCCTTCCTTCCTTCCTCTCCCCACACGGTCAGTCTTCGGCGCATCTCCCCTTACCAGCCCTTCCATCGCTCTCAGTCTTTTCAAAGATCGGTCTCTGTGCTTGTCATCGATTCTCCAGCTGATGGAGCTCTACTTCTCCTCCGACCCAGGCTTCCCTCTTCCCTGTGGAAGTCTATCCCACTTCCCCACCTGCTTCATGCCTGTTTCTCACCATCATGCTTCATTTACACGATACCACTTGGGTTAGACACCAGGCAACTGGGGCCTGGGGCTGCCTCTCAGTCATTTCTGTGTCCCCATATCTGTCTCATCACTAGCACATATGAGATGCCCAATACAAACCGAACATGGGCTCAGCGACTTGATGAACTGACATTTAGTTTGTTTTCACTTATTAACCAATCAGTTGCCAAATGTGTTTTCACAGCTTAACTAACAGAGAAGATGATTTTATTATTGATTTTTAAATAACTATCCCACGTAAGTGGAATTGTTTAACCAGGGTCCCACAAAGACCCTGAGATGATGGAACTTTACCTGGGGAGGTGTTCCCGGCCCTTTTCCTGTCCTGACTGGTAGGGCTGAGCTGCTGCTGAGCGTCTGACGTGTCTGGGAGAACGGGATGGAGGCAGACTGGGGGAGGCAGGGTTACTTGCAGGGCTAGGTGAGGAGAAGGCGATCTCTGGGTGCACAAATCTTAGAACCTGCGTTTCCTTCTCATCACGTGTGCCTTCCCGAACTCAGCTGTTTTCTCCATCAAAACCCGGCACATGATCTTAATCACTCTGCTACAGTTCACAGGTGAAGCTACCTTGTTGTGCACAGTTTTCTGCCAGGATCTCCCCATTAAACATTTGCTTTGCGTTGTGTTGCTCGGCCCCGCCTGCGCACGGTGGCCGTGAGCTCGCCCGTGCGGGCGAGTCGGGGCGCAGGGCGCCCCCTGCCTCCTGCTTTGAGCGGCGCAGCGGGAACGCGGTGCCTGTGGAAGAGAAAGCCCCCCCTTCCTGCTGCTCGAAGGCGGCCACCGGGTGAGGGCGCATTTTCGTCGGTCTGTCTGAATGGTTTCCATCGTCTTTCCATTTGGCCACTGAAAACGCCAAGTATTCATTGTCTTTTAGAACGAGAGGCCTACTCGGACTTCATGACGGGATAAACGTGGGATTCTGTACGCCATCGCTGGTCAGACTCACCCCGCCCGGCCCGGACGTTCGTCGCAGTCTCTTGTTCTCCCAAGGGAGCCGACCGGCGAGGATGAGGGTAAGTCCGGGGCCAGAGCACAGACTCTCAGGCCGGGGGCACCTTCTCGGCCCGGCAGGACGGCGTCCCAGGTCAGTATTGCCTGTGACGGCCGCGGCGCCTTGAGTGTGACAGGTGGGCCTCGCAGAAGGCCCCCGGGGGTCCGGTGGTTCCTGGAGTGAGTGAGGAGGACTGAAGCAGTAATCTTTTCCTCAAGTGCAGATCTGACAGCTGAGCTCTGTCTGACGAATATCGAGCGCCCGTATCGACCGGCAGAGGTCAATAGCCGGGCTTCGTTATGCTCCGTATTGACCGCTTGGGCTTCCTAAAGGAGAAGGAAACGGCCAAATGGGAAAATTTAATTGCACCTGGAGTAAGCTGGGTTTTCTTTAAGGATAATTTAATGGTATATGGCAAATGAAGGCTCTCTTTTGAAAATGTGGTTGGAGGCTGATTTTGCTCTCGTGAATTAACCCCATAGCGATCGTGTTTTAGGGGAATTACGATGACAGGGTTATTTTCATTCAAATGTAGATCTTGACCAAAGTTGTTTTTTATAAACCAGGAGATTGTGCAGCAAAATGGAAGAATCTTTGGCTTTGGGTTCACAGAGATTTGTGACTGAGTTTGGCCCCAAAGTGTTTATGCTCGATGCCATCTTGAACAAGTGTCTTCAGCTGTTTGGTTTTCTTTCTCTTAATAAATAATAAGATATTATCAGTAATTAGAGGACCAAGAAGTCCTCTAACCCAGTCTAATTAGGACTGGTTGTTAATTAATGAGAAAAGTAATTTATGTGGGAAAATATAAAAATGAGATCTGTGCAACACAAAATTTTAATTTTATTTCAAATGTCTAATAGTGCATTCATTCAACAAGCTTTTGGTGCCAGACCAGTGTCAATTTCCTGGATAGGTTTTGCTGATTAGCATGAACTTTCTGACCTAAATCATGCCTATCACGTATTAGATAGACTTCCAGTTTTTATTTGTCAAGTGGGAAATAACAAAGTGCCTCATGTAAGAAACTCAATACAGTGCCCCTTGACACACTTCCAATTTGTCTCCATCTTTCACATTCGTCACATCTACACTTAACTTGGTAGTAATTTATTTGAGCAACTTGCCATTTTCAAGTATCTCCTAGAAATAAAAGCCTCTTTTTGTTTTACATTTTAATATTTAATCAAGTTGCGTCATGCATGACAATACAAGTGTAATGGGTGACGAGCCAATGTGTGGAGGAACCTGGCTGATCCCTGCTCGGGGCACGTCACCCCTGCTAGGAACAGAAGGGCCCCACTCTAGATCCATGCTGCCGCCCAACTGCAAAGATGAGTTGCTGCTGTAATTTTAAATTTTCTAGAAACCACATTAGAAAGGAAAGAGGAAAAGGTGCGATGAATTTAATGATGTCTTATATTTAACCGAACGTATCTTCCATTGATTGCATTCAATTAGGTGATCAATATAAAATGACTGAGGTATTTGCATTCCCTTCTCACATGCAGTCTTCCAATCTGGTACGTACTGTATACCTGAGGCCCATCCCGGTTCCGACTGGCCACGTTGTGAATGTTCAGTGTCCACGTGGGGCTGATGTCCACCACGCTTACCCACCAGCGCGCAGTGTGCCTTGGGCCCTGGTCCTTATTTGTGCCAGAGGAGTGGGCAGCGGTGGTCAATCCAGTGATGCAGGGAAGGGGGACCTGTTGAGGCTGGCGGTGTAGAGCTACCTCATGGGCTTGTCGAAGGATGGGTAATATTAAGAACCAGCCACAGGCGCTCCTCGCCCCAGGTGCGTGCTCTCTACCCTGTCATGTAATCCTCACAGCAGCCCTTGGAAATTTGCGTTGTCTGGAAACCAGGTGAAGCGACTTGTTGGTAATTACAAGCCTAGTGTAGAAGGGAGCCGTTTAAAAGCCACATTTCTCCAGCTCTAAAGGCACTGTTCCAAAAGAAGGTTGGTATTGTTTATTGTGATATTGGTAATGCAGACAGCGTCACCGTGGTAATGATACCTGCAGAGGTCGAGTTCTCCATCTGTGGCCGGTTGTCTCTGATGCGAGCCTTCTGCAACCCCCAGCCGGCAGCAGCTGCGTTGAGTATCACGTGAGCTGGTGCTGTGCAAACACCTCTCTCCCTCCAGACTGGGCGGGCTGCAAGCCGCGTTCCCTGGTTTGAGATCACTCCCAGCACCACCCTCTTGGCCCCGTTTAACAGACCCAGTTTAAATGCTCTCTCCTGCCTGCGGCTTCGTGGACCCTCTGCTTCCCACGCCTCTTCATTTGCTCATATCAGGAGCGGGATCACTCGTTCCTCTCCTGGGGAGGACGCGTTGGCTTCCCTCCTAGACTGTTGTCTGATGCCTTCAACGTGGACGGCATCCTGCGAGCCTTCTCACTGCTGCTTTAAAAAATCACGGCACCTTGGTGTCTCTTAAGAACAGAAGTGTGTTCTCTCCTACTTCCGGAGACCAGAAATGTGGGCTGACACCTTCGGGGCTCAGCCAAGGTGTGGGCAGGGCTGCTTTCCCCGGGAGGGGGTCTGCTTCCCTGCCTCTTCGAACTTCTGGTGGCTGCTGGCATTTCTTTGCTTCTGGCCACCATGCTCCAATTTCTGGGCCCTTTGTCTTTGATCTGCAGTCAATCTCTCGGTCCCCATTTTACAAGGACATTGGTGATTACCTTCAGTGTCCGTCCGGATAGCGCAGGGGAATATTCCCACCTGAAGGTCTGTAACTTCGCCACACCTGTCAAGTCCCTTTTGTCACATAATGTGAGCGTCACAGGCTCCAGAATTAGGAGCTGGCTGTCTTCAGGGCTTGTGTTCAGCCTACCACAGGCATTTCGAAGGAAGAGACAATGCTTCTTTGTAGCCTTTGGCACCGCGTTTAGTGTTATGCTTAAAATAAGTGCTTAGCAGGGTCTGTCACCAGTTTTACAGTGGGGCTCACATGGTGAGGTTTCCACGTAGTATGTGGAGCATATGCAGCTTGTCTGATTTGTAGGCAAACATAGACGTGATGAATAAAAATGGAAGATGGCTGCGTTTAGGAAAAAAAATTAACTTCTAATCCCCAAGAAGTCTCGAGCCCTTTAACTTCTCTTCTTTGAAGACTGAAGGGGAAGGTCCAGTCAAGCATTCCTCGCTGCCCAACTCCAGAGGCCCCGTGCACATCGTATTCTGGGTCTGGTGTTCCCTGGAGGCACGCTAAACGTCAGTATCTTTTTGAATCAGAGTTTCCTGCAGATCTATGCCCAGGAGAGGGATTGCTGGGTCATAGGGTCTATTTTTAGCGTTTTTAAGGAAACTCCAGACTGTTCTCCACAGCGGCTGCACCAAACCGCATCCCCACCAGCAGCGTAGGAGGCTCCCTTTTCTCCACAGCCTCTCCAGCGTTGATTGTTTGTGGACTTTTTAATGATGGCTACAGCAGAGCATGGGGAACAATATTAATGCCTCATAATAGCCTATAATGAAAAAGAATGTGAAAAAGAATACATATATGTGTATGAATAACTGAGTCGTTTTGCTGGACACCAGAAATGAACACAACATTGTGAGCTGATTAAATACTAAAATTAAAAATGCCCCACAGTCTGCACGGGAGCAGACATGCGTGTGCTCCGGACTCACGCAGGGAACGGCGCCGTCACAGGGAGGTTCCATGAGGGTGGCCATGTTTCTAGCACTAACATTCAGTATTGATCTTGATGATATTTAAGGTTCTGTCACGTTGAGAAAGATTTTGCTTGTTTTTCCTTGGCTCTGCCTCCATCTCAGACGACTGTGGCATGGGACGTATTTTGAAAGAAAAACATTTCTGGGGTGGAGGGGACCTGCATGCTGGGGACCTGTGTGGATTTGGGATTGAGGAGGATGATTCCAGGAGGCAATTGAGGTTGAAATCCCAACGTCTGTGATGCTGAAGAGGTATTCTAAACATCCCCCCAACCCCCTGCCCGCAGATAGCCCGCCCTCAGTCTTCACCTGAGTTAGCCATCCCCCCGACCCCGGCCCTGGGCACCCATCTCAGCGGTGACGTTCTCTGCCACGGCGTGTTGGTTGCAGCTGCTCCTCTGGTCCTCCTGGCTGTAAGCTTCTGGGGTTTGGGGTTCAGCTGTGTTCCTTCATTAAGCATACCATGCGCCAAGACCTGGGCCAGACACGGTGGATGGTGGGGCAGACAGACAGCATCACGACTTTCGCAGGGCTCACCATTTACCAGAAAAAAAATTCTAATCAAAGCTGCCATTTACTGCGCTTATGATGTACCAGGAGCTGTTCTAAACAGCGTGTGTTAACACACCTAGTCCTTTCAACAACCCCGTGAGGTGAGTTGTTCATATCCTTATTCTGCATGAAGAAACTGAGGCACAGAGAGGTTAAGCAACTCCCCCAACATCACACAGCTGGGATTTGAACCATGGTGGCCTCACGTTAGGACTCAGCTCTTAATCTTTATGCCATAGTGCTTCTTGGCCAGTGATTATGTTACACGTGTCGTGATTCAGGCATGGGCATTACACTGATACGTGAATTTAAGGCCAGTTTTGAGAAAATGGGGGTGGGGCAGGAATGGGTGAACACTTTGTGAATGGAAGTTCAAAATGCCACTATACTTAGAGGAATATATAGTGGCATATATATTATATAATGGATATGTGGTGAGAGGAATAATAGAGGAAGCCCAGTGGAACTTGTCCCCATTCTGAGAAGCTAAGGATGGCATAGATACGTGTGTATATATAAATTTTTAGTAATATAAAATACATCTAAAATTAGATATAATAAAATATAAATATTTTTCATAAAATATTGAAAGATAATTTTACATACATGTATTTTATATAAAATATGTATTTATACTTTTTCTACCAGTGAAGGAATCCAGTTGAGCAGGAGCCCACAGCAGGAGCGGGAGAGGTGGCAGAAGGGAGCTCTGGGCAGAGGTGATGAAGGCTACAGCCTGGAGATGACAGAGACTCTGCCAGAGTTGAGGGCACAGAGCAAACTGCCGGCTCTGGAGGTGCGAGCATGTGGGTGAGCTCAGAATGCAGATCTTTACCTTTAAAGATTTTAGCACGAATCTCAGCAGAGAACAGACACAAGCGTAACCACTTAATTCATGAATAAATCCATGGGCACGGGATACGTGATATGTTTTGATGTTGGTATTTTTGGATTTTCCCAAAAGTTTCTGACTGTGTGGATGATGAATTGATGTACAGTTCTCACCTACTGCGTCGGGGGAAAACCAGTTTTCCAGGAATCAGGAGCGTCTTCGTGGCACTGCTGCACGCGATGGTCTTTGACTTCTCCACTGGGGGTCAGCGAGCCCGCCGCAGCCCAGACCTGTCATCACGGTAGCAGATTATCAGCGCACCGAGTGTGCAGGTCCTTGTTAACGGAGATTCCTGGCTGAGAGAATCCTGCATGACAGTTCACCTTTCTTCCTTTTCTCCAAATAGTAGCATTTTATTTCAGTATCCATACCCACGACTGCCCTAGAATCAAGAAAAATTCTCGGAATCAACCTTCTAAATGCAAAGCACAACAAATAAATAAATAAATATAAAAAATAAACAAGGTACACTCGGGGGCCTTATTTTGCTTTGTTTTTAGCTACCGCAGTACCTGATTATGTTGGATGCTCGGGGGACGGTGGGCAGGGAGCACATGAAAGACGGCTTTTAACCTTTTCCTTAAAGGAGCCTCAGCGATGAGATGAAACTGCTTCAGAAGAGAAGGGCGCTCTTCAGAAAGCAGGAAGAAGGTAAAAGGGGATGAAATCAAAGTAAGAAAGAAGGGAAAGCATTATAATAAAAGGCTCACACGTACGGGAATGTCATTTGGGCTGAGGGAATAGCCTGTGAGTGAAATGGGGAAATACTGAAGACCACATAAAACAAAAGGCCTTTGAAGAGGGTCTGGCAACCTGGAGAGAAGGAGGCTGTTTGCTTAACAAGAGGGTTTGCGCTCGATCTAAATACTCGTTTAGACTAGATGAAGCAGTGAAATGAAGAATAATTTCACTCTATTTCTTGTCTGTGGATTGCAGCATTACCTCGAAATCGCTCCTCACACCTGCCATCCAGAAAAGGCTCAACCTTGAACCCTAGTTTAAAGGATCTGATGTGAACGCAGCATTGAATTCAAATTCCAGAACTAACTTTCTGAGAGACCTTAGGCGAATCACAACATGTTTCTACCATTTCAAATTCATCCCCTCCTTTGATAATTGGGACTTGCATGGAAGTGTGAATTTAAAACTGAGTCTGAGAAAAATGGGGGGAGATTTGTAAATACTTGTAAGTGGGAACTGGAAAATGTCTGTGGCTTCAGTTCTACAAAGGCCATATAGCAATGTGGACGTGTTGAAGGTCATGAAAAAGGGAATTCAAATTGTACTTATATTATGACTACAACTAAGGAGAAAAGAGGAAATAATTGATATGGTAGAGACAATGACTGTTTTTTTTCCTTTGTATCATTTTAACATAATTCATACAATTAAAAAAAATGTTAGAGTAAAAGATAAATTGACACACAGAAATTCAGATGCAGAGAGGTTGTCTTCTTCCTACAGTTTGTCAAGTCCTCACTTCACACATAGTTTGAAAATACATAAATGACAGATTTCTCAGACCACAGTATCTCAGACTGCAGTACATCAGAGGCAACCCCAGCCCTGACACGGGAGAGATGAGATTCCTTGAGATGGAACTGCAGACAAAGCCACGTATTACCATGAATTTATCCTTCTTGTTTATACCCATTTCTATTAACAGTCCTTCTGCCCCCAATTTCTGTGCTTAATCAAAGCCCAGATCACGCACAGAGGCTCCCCTTGGGAGCTTATGCTGAGTAGCTCTAGGAAGGTGTGTTTCTAAGTTATCTCCCCTCTTAAGGAGCTATTCCTTTGTCCTAAGAATCTCCTTTCTTAAAGGTCTTCTTTGAAAATGTAAATAATCCTGGGAGTGGCAGTGTAGAAAACCACCTGACCCTTCATGTGAATGAATTCTTTAATCTGACATTAAGTACACTCTGCTTCTCGCTGTCTTAACTCTGAATCTGTTGCCTGGACCGCTCTCCTGGCTGTCCTAACCAGCCTGCCTACCTCCCAAACTCCTCCTCTGTCACTAGCTCTCTTTCCAAAATTCAGATTAAGTGTATTATTTACTTTCTAAAGCCCATTGCCTACAGCCATTTTTTTTTTTCAAATCGAGGTCACAGTCCATTGGGTGGGTTATAACAGACCTTCACAAAATGAAATAGGATAGAATCAAATAGGATAGAAATATCCATGCTTCACACATTGAAAGGGTAAGTTATGTCATGTAAAACTTGTATTTTAGTGATTACGCACGCATTTGAGCTGGGCTATGTAGGAAGCGTGTCCTTCTGTGCCTTGTGGTCGGACATTTGAAAGCCACTGGCCTTTAGGGTGCAGGCCACACCCCGGTGGCTTATGGAGCTTTTCCCCCGTGGCCTCCTCTCTGCCGTCCATCTTTGTCCCTCCTGCCCCTCATTCTTTTAAACCTGTGATCTGACTGCCTTATGCTCCTGTCAGCTCCCTGGACGTGTTCTACGTCTTGGTGTCTCTACCCCATTTCTCTGTTTGGTGAACCTTTAGGATCTGGTTCAAATATCAACCTCTCTGTGTTCCTCTTGGGTAGAATTAAGCACTTCCTGTTGCAGTTTGGATTTCTCGCTCTCAGAGTGCTCACCGCCTCCCGTGATGGTTAGTGTGTCCTTTCTCTGCAGGAAGGCTCTCCTCGGAGAAGAGCTCTGTGCTGTTGTGTCAGGCTCTCAGTGTCTGCTCCGCCAGCGAAGCAGGAATCCAAAGGAAATGATAACTCTTATAAAGTATAGAAAAGATATTTTGGCTTCCTAATGATGGGATTTTGAGGAAACCTTGAAGAAAGCAAAATAATTAAGGCAGTAGATTGGGAGAGAATTTCTTCCCAGCTAACAGTGGTTGAGAATTCTGTGGAGGAGTAAGAGGTCAAGAAGGTAAACCGTGATGCTTAGCTGATGGTGAATAGCTTTTACATAAAACACTCATTGTCTTTAATCCAAGTCACAGATGCCTGTTATGTTCAGTGTTTTCACTGAGCATTTAATAGAAAGGTCTGTGGCATAAAACGACTGGCCATAATCACTGACAGACTGGAAACTACCCAATGAATCTTGTTATCTTCAATATTTTTGGCAATTTTACCATTTTTTACATATTTTTCCTTAGGTGGCAAATGTTATTTTGTTTACTTTTCTTTCCAATTTTTATTGTTTTGGGTATAAAAATTAATTTTTTATTTTAAAAAATGTAAAGACTTTCTAAATCTCATTGTTGATTTCCCCTGAGGATGGAAATTAGCACAGAGCTGACCAGTAACCACTTCTGCCCCCGACAAGCTCGATCCAGATCAGAGCGTTCGCCCCCTGGCACCTGCGTGGGGCCCATCCCGCCCTTCACCGGAGGTGTGTGTGTCTGGGTGTTCTCACCTCTGTCGCTGACACGTGCTTCTCCTTCCGGTCCTGCGTAGTGCTGATCATCAGACCTATGGTTTACTTAATTTGAATTGAATGAAGCAGAACTGGATTAATTCCAGAGGGAATCAGGATTAATAAGGACAAAAAGCTTGTGTTCCAATTTTATTGTAATAAAAGCCTGGCGCAGATTAGAGCCCCAATGCCGCGTATTGCTCCATGCAACTCACGTTCAGGGGAAAGAAGCCACCGTGAATCTTCGGTAGAAAAATGTCTCTTTCTCTTTCTTGACATCATAAAACGTTTATAAAACATGGCGGCACGTCTGCCTTGACTTTTCCTGTGCAGTTTTCATTCGCCGTGGATTCCTTCTGGCCCCCGTTGGCTGTTGCGGCTTTTCAGCGTTCCCTCATTTCCGTCTCCTCCTTTGTGTTTCTCTGCAGGTTTTCCTCTTCCTCCTCTTTTCCATTTCCTCTGTTCTCCTTTTCTCTTTCCTCTCTTTCCACCTCGCAGTGTTGTTTCAGCATGCTGTAAACTCATTCACTCCCCAAGGGCAAAAACAGCTATCTGAGCAACACTTTGTCAGCATAATACATTTACAGAATGCATATTTATGAACCTTTGAGCTTTTATTGTTCCACAGGGCAAATAAAAAACATGAAAAGTAGCAATATAGTGTTTCAAAGGTCCCTCAAGGAAAACAAAAGTAGCTGGAAATAAATTTAGAAAAAGGTTCTTCGGTAAAAACAGAGCCTTGAATTGGTGCTTGCAAAAGGTTGACTAGGAGGACCCATTTTTGTTCTTCCTCCTAAACTAAGACCTCGGAAATTTTAAACTTTTTAATAGGTCTAGCCTCTTACGGTTTGGAAAAGAAAAATGATTTTAAAGGAGGATTGGACATAAATGTTTACAATCCAGAGAATCTTAAAACAGCATGTTGCATTTGGCTGTAATAAAAAGTAGGGAGGGAGGGGGACTTCAATTGGAAAGCCCAACTTACCTCCAAATTACAAGTTTGCCTTCCAGCTGGAGTCTTGGACTAAATTAGCCAGACTAAAGAGCTTGGGAGTAGAAATGAAAAGCTTATAAAATGTCTTTTGATAGTCTAATTTGAATTGCTCTTAGCAGAGTAATTAAATTCTCATTGTGTTCCCCAACTCACCAAAATGAATAGGTTATTATTAATATTTAATGCCTGGTGGGGAAGTGGCCACATATACCCTCCACCTCTACGTCCAGACAGAGTGGGGTAGCCTGGAGAAGGGGAGCGTTCCGAAGATTTCCAAGGGGGACGCTAAGCCCCAAACCCTGACTTAGATGTCAAGAAGCAGGAGTGGGGAGGTCTTTTCAGAATCATCTGTCCTTCAGTACAGTTTATTTATTGATGCTCTGTACTTCAAGCTCTCAATAAATGGCATATCCCCAAGAGTTGTATCTCAAAGGCATGAAAGGGAGCCTCCGATTTTGGGGGTCTTGCAGTTTGAATAGTGAGGAATGGAAAATTCTATAGCAATGACCCCAAAGTCATCCTTTGATCACTGGGCAAATAGGTTCTGGTGATGAGCTATGCTTAAATTAGCGACAGAGCTCCAAACGGAGAATAACATGAAACTAGGTTCTAAATTCCATTTACAGTGGGAAGAATTGTAGACGTCTTGAACTGAGGACATCATGGTATTTAATTTCCATTGGAGAATGTGTGCTGAAGAATGGCGGATCCCTCAGGACCCCAGTAGTTAAGTTACTAGAAAGTGACAACATGGATGACATAAACTTGCCCTTACAAAGAGTTCTTTAATGAATGGAACTCGGACACTATACCATTGGCTTTTATTGAGGATGTTGCAAAAATAGGACTTTTTGACATTTGTGGATGTTACCCTGTCCCTTAGTGTTTCCTTTATGAAGATTCAGGGAAGGAATTTGTCTTAGTCCTTTCCAAAATCTACCCTCCTGGATTGCTGGCTAGATTTTGGCTGATGCAATTTTGCCTTGGCTGCCAGGTTGCTCAGGGTCAAATTCACAATGTAATTCTGAAAATATGTATGTGTCTACGTGATTCACCACATTTATTATTCTTGACACTGGTTTCACCTTATTTTTTGACCTTCATTTTCTTTCTATCCAACTTTTTCCAACTGTTATTTTTTTTAAGTCTTGATTGCATTTTTAAATAAACTCTCTCAGATTCTCTTTGAAGAAAATGTGACCCAATTCACAAGAATAATCGAACATTTTAATTTTTAGGACAATTTCCTAACTTAATAATAATATACAAGACTTGCAATACTTGCAAGTTTATTTCAAGCCTTCCTAATAATTTTTAATTTCACTGTCTCAAACTGACATGATTTTCCATCATAATGGAGAGGAAGAATGTACAAAGATATCTCAAATCACAAGCAGTCCCCAAATAATTTATTTGTATTTGGCTGGAAATAGGCATTGCCATTTACTTACAACTCTGAGTTCATCTGAGTTCTCATTTAAAAATTTCAAAAAACAACCTTTAAGCCATTATACAACCCTGACTTAGGAGGACTTGTAAAATTATTCCAGTAATTTCTGTTGCCCTCAGTTTAGCAAGCCCCTTCCTCTTTCCCACAAAGGAGGGGAATGGTCCAGACTTTCAGTGCACACGAATATCCTGAACTGAACTGACATCTCTTTTTTTCTCTCTCTATTTGTTACTGATGTGGCTTAAACTTCTCCTAGTTTAGCGGAGAAAATTTTTTGTCTCAAAGTTACTGGCGAACTGCAAATTACTTGCAGGAATCAAAGCCAAAAGTGAAAAATATTAACTAAGGACAAGCTGCTTAGTTACACCAACAAGAACCTGAAAGCATCAAATTCATGTTTAAAAGGCATATAAGCAGAAAAAATTTTTCTCCAGTGTGATTCTGTTATATTTGACGTGTGTGTGTGTGTGTGTGTTCTTACATTTAGGACAGTTTCTGCCCGTGTCATCCAAGCATTTTTAAAAATTAAAATTGGATCAGAATATAACATCCATGGCTGTGTGACCAATAAATTGTACACACAGCATGTTTTCCTGCTTTTTTGAAATTGCGTTAATTTATTTACCTCTTTTCACACAGAGTTCATATATTATAAATCACAGAGACATTTCAGGGCATGACAGACCCTCATTCCTGAACAGGATGGTCTCTCATGCATAACTTTCTTTGATCAACAACTCAAGCCAAATGAGTTTAGGGTGAAAAGAACATGGAACATATTTAAGCCGGGAAGACAGCAGCACACAGACTCTGTCCTTTGGTGGGAAAAATGTCTATTGTTTGCTTGGTGCTTTGTTTCCACTCCTCATGAAAACAAGTCGCTCTCGCCATAGGGCATGTCTAAAAGGTTTTAAATCTTGTGAGATTCAGTCATTCTTTTTGTGGCTCATAAAAATAAACTCTTGAACTGATTTTAGAAAAGATCTATTTAAAGGCTCTGAAGTGCTTTTTGATTTAGTTCTTGGAAAATCAACCCAACTGGTATCCATCTATAATTCTAAGTTAAAAGGTGAAGGGTTTTGAAGGGACCACCTGTGGTAGGATAAGTGACTATTTATCCACACAGAAATTCTTGGCTGGAGATATTATAAAATCTACTTTTATAAAAATATTACGGATATTTCAACCCTTGATGGCTTAGAGGAAAGTCCGTAACTGGATTGTGATCAAGAGAGTGACTGACGACTTTAATGTTGACTAGAATATAATTCCAGAAGCTAGATGCAACTCTATCATAAATTTAAATGTTTTAGGTCGATCTGATTTTTCATGCTTTTGAGAAAAGGTTTATTTTTACTTCATCACCCAGTATATAATCTTTATGATTTATGCAATATTAGGTGAGTCTTTCGCTAGTGAAGTTCGTTGATGTAGTGTTTACCAAATTCTTATTAGACTAAAATCTAAATGGCATCTTCTGTATATTTAACATGAGTCTTGGCCAGAATTTTATTGGAATGTCTACAGTTTGATAATATATTGGCATGATAAAACAGCCATTTTTTTGTTTGAGTGAGCCTCATTTAAAGAAACCACCCAATTATGTAATTACATGGAGAGTTTTAAGTCATTCCAGCTTCTCAGGTAAATAATACAGTACACAAGTCTAAAAAAGTGGAAGGGCTAATTGCGTTTTTATCAGAGAGGTAATGTTTCATTTACAATTAATACGTTTGAGTGTCTTAGATAAAACGATTTCTGTAAAATAAACTTAGAGTTGAAAATGAAGATAAATCTCAACTCGAATTGTTATTAAATTTTATTTAATACTTTATTTGATCAAAAGTTTCAAAGACTCTGTCATTCCAGGAATGTTAAAATTAATTCTTTATAAATGGAAGACTATGATTTAATCAGTTTGAAATAGCTTTCTTGCTCTAATACATGAAAGATCCCAAAATATTTTCAACCCTTTGTTGTCATGAAACTAATTCTTTAGTTTTAATTGTGAATTCCATTGAAGAATAAAACTGCCCTCACCATAGATTTAATGTTTTATTATATATTTAAATGTATTTATACTTTTGATCAACTCGTGTCTGAATTATGATACATTTAATTTTTAAAATATTTTATGTGACTGTGCAAGCAGGGTTTTCTTTTGACTGGTGAGAGTTCCTTATCTCATGGTGATTTCTGAATGTTCTTCTACATAATTTTTCACCAAACTAGTTCAAGACCAGTTAGCTAAACTCCTAATATTCAGAAACTGATTTTTCTGGTTATGGATTAGTCAGCTTTTTCGACACAGCTCATCGTTTCTGATGGCCGGTTTTCAGCTTTCTGCCCGTGCGTCTCTCCAGCCGTCCTTCTGTCTGCTCACTCTACACGACCTACTCTGTCCCCATGGTGTGCCCTGCTGTCGGGGCTCTGCTGCTCAAGGCAGGCACACGGCCTCTGTCCCGGTTTCCTTCATCTGGATGTAGACGGGCAAGGCATCATCAGACAGTGACTTGCGCTCCACTGGAGCAGAGGGGTTGGAGGCCCTGAGACTACTGGGTGGGAGGAGCTGAGCGGCCACGCTGGGGAGGGATCGGGGCAGCATCCCGGGAGACTGGCCTTTCCGTTCAGACTCGAGGGATGAGAGTCGTTGGCCCGGGGGGTGGGGATGATGGGTTGGTGGAACAGCACTCCTGGCCCAGGGAGCAGGGTATGAAAAGGGACAGACCTGGAAAGGGGGCTGGCCCTCACTGTGCATTAAACTCGGGGACGGGGAGGTGGCTGCAGTGACAGTGGCCTGTCAGAAGGACAGGGAGGGGCAGTGCCTTCAAGGGTCCACTGGTTGTGTTTCGCACAGAGGCTCTCTCAGAAGGCTTGGGGGAGGGAGCGGAAAGGAAGTTACCCTCACTGGATGAAGCACTTCACTAAGAGATTCCATCAGCGCGGAGACAACCGCTCTGAAACAGTGCTTTCCTCTCCTGTGGTGATGGCCTTCCACCTCCAGTCTGACTGTCCCCCTCCGCCTCCACGGTCTTGTGAGAGCATCTCTGTCAGGGAGAAAATGCAAGGGAGGTGGCTCTGGGCAGGTAGCTGTCAGTCAGCCTGTGAGGGGACTGTAGGCATCGCTCTTCTGTCACACTTTCCCTTCGTCACCCGCGGTCAGTGCCCCCTGCTCTGCCTTCCAGCACCCAGACCTCTAACGCCACCACCTCTCCGCACCCTGGTCCCACGTCCCCTCCAATGAACACTTCCTGTGACTATGTCCAGCTCCTACTTTCAAGTGGTTGAGAATGAGTCAGAGCAACGGTGATCAGCCACCGTTTACTCACAGGACACACGCAGTAGGCGGTGTTCGGATGCCTGGTGGATGGGGTACCCAGCTATCTTTCTGGACTGAGTGCATGAGAGGCAGGCTTCATGGTAAGTCAGTTTCTGTGAACTCACTGGAATTCAGCCCCCTGACTTACAGAATTTCCACAAGAATCTTTGAGTGTTTGAAATGCATAGTCCTTGTACCTGGCAATTCCATTTTTAAGAAATTATCTTTCAGAAATACTCCCATAGGTGCCTAAGGATTTATATGCTGGCACGTGAGTTGCAACTTTTTCTGTAATTGTAAACATCACAGACCAATGAAACGCTCACCAACAGGAGACTGAGTCCATTTTTACAAAAGCCTGACTGCTTAACTAAATTCACTGAAAAAGACTGGGGAGGGGGCACTTCAGTCCTCCAGTGCTGATTGCCTCTGGAGATGCCTGTGGGTGTGGAATGAAAGGATGGCAAAAAGGGCCTTCCATGCTTTATTCCGTGGGCATCCATTTATGACAAAGGTCAGTACAAGATACCCTTGTCCCCTGTCCCTCCAAACGGTGGCCCTTCTGGCAGCGAGACCAGCCCGCGAGGGAGGCATTTTGGGAGGAAAGCTCCTGTCGGCACCCGTGCGTCACCTGGTGGGGCAGCGCCTGCTTGTCCCCCTGCATGGCCGTGCCGGACTAGGGACAGGACCCGGGGGGACAGACAGAGGCTGGGCTGGGAGTGAAGTTCGCGGAAAGCCCCTCCTCCGCTGCGCTGAGGTCAAGGCAGCCTGGGCAGGTAGGGCCCCCCACCGTTGCCCCCCCGCCTCGGTGAGGGGTGAGGCAGCTTCCACGGAGCTTCTCGCTGGGAAGGGGGCGGCCAGGACTTGAGGCTCGGTCTAGCGAACCGCGTGCAGCTTGGCCCCAGGGCCCCGGGAAGAGGCTTGGCAGAGGCAGCTTGGTATTTGGGGTGCGGATGGTGCTGGGAAGACTAGCTCAGCTTTCGAGTTTCCTTGAAAAAGAAGAATTTTTATTCAACAAACAAACATGTTTTTACTGGCTCTGAAGGGGCCAGTGTGAACCAGTTTCAGGAGGCCCGGGAGGCCTTCCCCGGGGCCCCAGTGCACGGGGACACTCAGTGTCTGCGGCCTTCCTTTAACAGCGAGCGTCTTCAAGGGAGAAACGGCCATGCTCTCCCTCCTGTCTCTACCCTGAGCCTGGCATAGCGCAGCATGTGGTAAAACACCCTGAATCTGCTGAAGTCGTCTCCTCTAGTTTAGTCTAGAGCAGGTTGCAAATATGGGAAACATAACTTGCAAGATCTGGCTAATGTCGTGAGGCTGAAAGCAAGCAGGCAGTTGGCCCTGGGTCACCCTGGGTTCCGGGCTCACCCGCGACACTTATGAGGTGTACGTCCTCGGATAGTTCAAACCCTCAGAGGCCCGGCTGTCTCAGACGTCAGGTGGGGATACTGAGATCAACTTGCAGGGCTGGGATCACCAGGAGAGATAGTATCACCATCAGGAAAGGACCTGGGACCTCGCAGAAGCCCCGTCAGCGGGAACTGTCACAGGGCAATGAGTTGCAGGGCAGAGAGGCAGCCTAAGCTATTGTGAAATGATAGATAATGTACCGGGGGCCCAGCACAGGCCCTGACATTTCTGCCCCCATCCTTTGATACCACATCCAGCAGAGTACGGCTTTGTTTAAATCAACCATTAAGGCCTGTGACTGAAATTTTGGTTTGTGTTTGGATGGACACCCAGAGTCGGAAGGAAGAGGGAGGCCTGGTGCAGCCGAGCGGTGATCACACCTTCAGAGGTGACGGAACCCGGAGGGGCCCTTTACGTCTCAGGCGTGGTCTCCATCACAGCCGCCCCGCCCCCTGTCTGCCGTGGCTTCCGATCGCCAAGACTAATGGCAATTTTATAAATAGCTGAATTGAGTGACCTTTGCTGCAACAGAAACATTAAAGGAGATTACAGGGCCAAATCCTCAGAGCAGCCTCACTCTCAAATCCCTGTTCTTTAAAATGGCAAAGCTGCTGGAACTTCGCCAGGAGAGCCCCACCAAAGCAAGGGGAATGCATAAATCATCATTTTGGGGCATCTCGTCTTCCTTTGTTTGAGCTCTTAGGGGCAAAGGCAGCAACCACTGATTAGAAAAGCTTTTCCACGTCTTCTTACGGTTTACAATGATTTTGTTCCTTCCTGTCGACCCCTCGTCAATCTCCTTCCTTCCCTGCATCACCTGTCCTTTCTCTTTTCGTGGCTCGGTTGTTTTCAGCGTCCCCAGTTCCCTTCTGGGGGCTCAATTCATTCTGTTCAAACATTTCCCGTTTGCTCTGGACTAAATCTTCATTCTGTTTATTCACCAGTTTATCTTAGTCATCATCCTCATTCGCATTTGCTGCTGCAAAATGTCCCTCGTGGTAATGCTTTTCTATATTCCTCCTTCACTTGCCCCCCATCACCCACCTCCTTCCTCTTATTTTTCCACTGTGCATTGTTTTACTGAAGTCAAACTTAAGAAATGAGTTGAAGCGATCCTCAGTGTACAACCCGCATCTTTGTTTCTTGACTCTGGCTTGGGGGTTATCTGTGTAATGTGGTGTATCCATCCTGGACCCAGCAGAGCTGGTAAGCCTGCATATTAAGACTGTAACGAGCTTCAGGGGCAGGGAGACCCCACAAGGGTCAGGATGTGGGCAATGTCAGGGCGGTTGGAAAGGCCTTTGTGTGGCTCCATGACCTCACGCCTCTCCCTCCGGTTTGGGAGTCGTGGGTGACTGACCATCCAACTCCCTACATCCTTCAATGTTTTAAAATAAAAAGGCTGTGCAATTTTCTAAAAATTTTGTTCAACTTGTCATCATTTCTCTATACCTTTCAGAGGTCAGATCGCAGTTCTATCTGTTAATGATGAAGTGGACTTTGTTCTCAGACAGCTTCTAAGTACGAAGTGTGCCCAGGAGAGGCCAGTGCTTACCGCCTTGTTCCCAATTAACCTTGGGGTTGTGTGGCATCCCTCATGCCTGCCAAGCAGATTACGGCTTTGGGGTGGTAGGGAGCTCTGCCGATGCCAATGTTCTGCATAACACACTTGTGCTGGCGCAGTGGCCCCCCTCTTCCGCAGACAGCATGTTTTAGCAGAGCGTGTGTGTCCCAGAGCATGGGCTTGGCCATGTGAACGTGTGAAAGCACGCACACACACACAGCTTCTCCTCTGCACAAGCTCGTCAAAATTATCAGGAGACTCTGCTCACATGGGTGTAATTTGGTCTGATGTTGATGCTCGAGTGAATAAGAGGACCTTTCGCTGCTGAGCATTTACAAGTTCCCAGCAAGGCAGGCAGACGTTCACCGAGACCTCAGCACGAAGGGCACCAGCCTGGGCGACAGAGAGCACTTCAAACCCAGGATCCCAGGACAGGAAAGAGGCTGGAAGATTGCTCTCGTTAGCACCTGTCTGATGCTGGTGGCCCTGCTCTCTGCCAAGTCCCCAGAAGCCTCCTGATGTGGTGATCGCTGCCAGTGACTGACAACTCTCTGAGCTGCAGTTTGAATAGAATTTCAGTCTGCTAGCTGGTTCCAAACCTTTCCCTTTGTCTCCTAGGGCTCTCTCGGGAAGGCGGAGACAGGCGTGGCAGTCTCTGGGCACACCTCACTGTTTCTGCTCCTCCTTTGTGTCCCCCTGTCCTCGGGTGGGTGGACATGAGGGGACAGGAAAGGACCAGCTCCCTGGGGCAGCCGCCGCAGAACTCAATATAGAGGCTCCTTAGAAAGTTAAAACTACCATGTGATCCAGCAACCCCATTTGGGGTATTTATCCAAAAGAAACAAACAAACAAAGAAACAACTCAAAAAAATGTACCTGCATCCCTTGCTCACAGCAGCGCTATTCACAATACCAAGGCATGGAGGCAACCTGTGTGCACTGATGGGTGAATGGATAATGAAGAAGTTACACATATATGTTACACACACACACACAGGAATATTATCCAGCCATAAAAACCAAGGAAATCCTACCATTTGCAACATCACTGGGTCTTTGTGGAAAATCCATTCTGCTGAGTGAAATAAGACAGAGAAAGACAAATACTGTGTGATCTCACTTGTAGGTAGAATCTTAGGAAAAACAAAACCCACCAACCTGGTAGAAAAAGGAAGCAGATCTGTGGTCACCAGAGGTGGGGGTGGGGGAAGGAAATTGGAGGAAGATGGTCAAAAGGCACCAATGTCCAGAGGCGAGGGAAGCAGTACGGGGACGTGATGGACTGCAGCGTGACCACGGTTAACGCTGCCCTGTGACACAGGATGTGGCAGTTAAGGGAGCAGAGCCTAAGATTTCTCATTGCCAGGAAACACTTTTTTCTTCTTCTTTTTCTTTTTTTGAGTCTACATGAGATAATGCCTGTTAACTAAACCTTCTATGGTCATTATTCCACCATAAATGCCAATGAAACCTTCATGCTGCACATATTCAAATGCAACAGTGATGAATGGCAATTATTTCTCAGTAAAACTGGGAAAAGAGAAAGAGGAAACCCCGCAGCTACCTGGTGTCCTGTCAGTTCAGTGTGTTGGTGAAGGACGGTTCCCTTCGGGTGGGGGTCACAGAGTGTCCTTGTGTGGAGCCTCTGTTCCTCTTGGCTATGTGGGACACCCCCCTCCCTCCCCACGTCTCCGACTTTCTGAGAACTATGAAAACTTTCCTTTGGGCACTAGATCAGCTCTTAACACAAGCATCACCTTCAGAACAGATTTAGCCCATGGCCCTTCTAACATCATCTTCCAAAGGAGGTGCACAGTGGTGAAATTTTTATGTACGTGGCATCACGTATTCTGAACAACACAAATGCTTCTTAATGTATACTTGAGGCCCCAAATCATACTCATAAAATCTCCACAGTGTTCCTGAAACAGAGTCAGAGCCATTTCCCTACTGCGTAGTGGAAAGGTTGGCAGGGAGGAGGCACTGGAAAATTGGGGTTTCCTTCAACTGTTTCTTCCATCCGCCTCCCAAGTGGGTCTATTTAGGTGGCTGGTTGAAAAGTCATTCTCATACTGAAATTTATCTTCATGAATTCCCCAGCATCTCTTTAGATTCACGGAGAGCATCCTGAATCTCTCCTTCACAGCCTTCCAGACAACTGAAGACGACGCGGTGTTCCTATTTCTTTTCCTCTTCGGGGAAAACACCCTCACTTCCTTCCGTCCTTCCTCTTAGGAGGTGAGTCTGCATCACTGGGACGCTCAGGTCCCCTGCTCTGTGTGTAATCTTGTCTGACTGTGTTCTTTCTCATCAGGGTGACATCCACACCTCAGTTCAACACTGCAGGTATTTCCTATTGCAGGTGTTGCCTGTTCCAGATACTCCGCTGAGATTAAAAAAAATTATGTATGTGTGTGTGTATATATGTAATTTTTATATATATACACATACATATATATGAGTTGTTTCAGGCTGAACACACTGTCCCTGGAGACGCACAGCACATTCCCTGATGCTACCCTCATGCACTGGGTTTGTGGTGTTCACACCCAGGATCCTCTTTCATCCTGGGAATCTCACTTTCCTAGATGCAGGTTATTATTTCAACCTAAGGAATTCCTTTTGGATCCTAACTTAATAATTCAAGGAGCTGACAATTCCTCTTCACCACAGACTTGACAGCCACGTCCTTTAGATGATGCAGATGGAGCAGGGGCAGGGCCACCTTGAGGCTGGGACCTGCCTTATGGACTGACATCAGCATAGTAACTGGGTGGGGCATGACAGTCTAACCTGTTAGGTCCTTAACGAATGCTTCTTGCATCCAGCCTGTGTCGCTTCATCTTTCCCCTGAGGGTGGATGTCATCGAAACCCTAACAAATGCGTTGCTCCAGCATAAGTACCTATCAGACTGTGAAGCTTGTGCGGACGAGGACTATGTACTAATCACCTTTGTGACCCTAGGACCCACACACGGTCTGATGTCCAGTAGACGCTTAATAAATGATTATTCAGTAAATGTTAAGAGGGAAACGCTGCTAGAGTCTACAGAGAATTCTAAGAAACTGAAGACACGTCTGTCTTGAGGGATCTTAGGAAGAGGAAAATCTTATGCACGAATATTGCAGTGTCCAAGCTACGATTTAAGTACCTAATAAGTGAAACAAAATAGTCAGCGGAGAGAGAAACGGCTTGAGGGTGACTGGAGTGTCAGGCAGGCTTTCAGAGGAAGGAAATTGGAGGAAATTAAACTCGACCAACTCAAAAATTCCCTTCCAGCTCTAAAAATCCTATAACCATAGACTGTAGAAATGTCTAGGAATGAAACCAGGAAGGAAGCTCTCCGTCCAGATGGGAAGAGAACGGGGGAAAGACGCTGAGAGCCAAGCACAGCTGTCACGTGATGTTCAGTGACTGCACTCAATAACTTCTATTTACCTGAAGGACCAGGAGCAGATTCCTCTCCTGGCACCGAGAGCAGAGGACGTTCCCTCAGGATGCACTCTTAAATGCATTTCTGGCTCTGATTTCTCCCTTCTCCCGGGTCCAGCAGCACTGGGAGCGCATGTGTCCTGAGCCCCTCTGGGCAGCTGTGAGTCTTAGGAGTCTGCCCTGGGTGGGAGTTAAGAAATTGTCTCTACCTCTGTCATTTCGCAGATGGGAGTGGGAGCGGTGAAGGGGACCTCAGGTCTCCCTGTGCCTGCAGAGCCTGAGGCCGACCCACGCTGGGCCACCCGGCAGAGGAGGTTTACCGCAGCACGCCGTCACTGGAGCGCCCATCCGGGTCGCTGCTGGGCGTTAGGAAGGGGCACTCTTCCCGTATGTTATTCCTGAATGTCAGCTCGTTCAGGGAGACGCAAGGCTTCTTTTTAAAACATTTTCCACAGTCTTGAAAAGTTTAAGGGCTCAGAAAATATTTAAAGAGTGAAACAGTGAAATTGGATCGAGTGGAAACTGGCAAGTGAGTCTCTTGAAGACAAACCAACACACTGTCTGGTCCTTGGCCCTAGAAACATGGGAAGGGATTCAGATGGAAAATCCAAGGAGCGTAGATGGTTCTTCACTTCATTCAATCAGTGTTTTCCTGAGACGGACGCTCAGACGGCCTCGTTTTCCCCAACAGCGCTTATGAAGCCTGGAAGGGAGTGGATGGACGTCTGCGCGCGGTTGCCAAGGTGATGGTCTGGGAGGGCGTCAGGTCCAGGGCTGCTCTGCTGGAAGGGCCGGGGTGGCCCCCGCTCGGTTTGAGAAAATGACTTTTGTCCAGACGGATCTGAGACACGCTGGTCTCCGCCTGCCCCTGAGTCTCTCCCTTCTGGTTTCTGAGCCTTTCCTTCCTTTCCTCCCAGACTCGCACACGACACCCACGCTTAGTTAAGTGGCAAAACTCACCTCTGCAAAGCCCGAGCACTGGAGTCGTGAAAGCCGCTTGCCTGGATACATGAGAAATTTCTTCCAAGGCTTACGTTTCAACACAAGACTCTGGCTTTGAGGGTGATCATAAAACAGATGATTAACATTGACCATTCGGATTTTTTTTTTAAATAAGGGAATCTGAAATTCGTTTCTTCTGCTGTTGCCAGTGTAGACACACGGCTTCCCTCTGGTTCTTTACGGCCCGCCCACAGGCTGAGTCAGCCAGGAGCTTGGCTCTGTCATTAGAGGGGGACCTCCCGCCAGGCCCAGACGCAGCCGGGCCGGCCGGCCCCCCAGCGCGGGCTGCTGGCCCGGGAGCCGGTGCCGGAGGTGCCGGGACGTCTCCAGTCACCCCCATCTTATTAATGCTGCGGCGTCACATAAAGCTGCATTCATTATTCATAATGGTCCAGTCAGAGGGCACTGGGAGACCTGATAAATTCTCACCTAAGTGACAACGGCCGACAGGGCCCAGGGTTTTATAGCCCTTCTCCCGCCACGGCGAGGTGCGCCGGGCGGAGGTCCACAGTGGTCCCCGCTAATGACCAGCGTGATATACGAGCAGCTGCCGGTTTCCTGACACCCGGCTGCTCGGCTGAGCCTCCCAGCTGCGGGCCGTGAGCGGAGACGCGTGCGTGTCAGGCTGTGACACGCGGGGACAGGTCAACCCCGCGCCGGGCGGGAGCGCGGAGGCGGAGAAGGAAGCAGGCCCGCCCGCCGGCCCGCACCCCGCCCGCCCGGAGCTGGGGTGGACCCGGGGCTGCGTCCGGGGCGGGCGGAGGGCTCTCAGCCCTGCAGGCCCGCTTCGTGGCGTCGGAGGGCTGAGCGGTCGTGCTTTGTAGGGGCTGGTGCGTTGGCTGCTGACAGATCAATAATGCGAGCTGAAGAGCCCTGCCCGCAGTCGTCCTAAGGGGTGGACACTTGGGGATGTCTTGTCAGTGTTCGAAGCCATCTGTGCCATCACAGGGTGTGAACGAAAAGCGGCTTCCTATTGTCCCGACCAGACCTACTTTCTTACGCGCAGCTCTCGCCTCCTCTCGCTGCGGGAGGTTCCAGCCCCGCGCAGGGGCCGTTGTTGGCTGGCGGCTCCCCTGGGCTTTTGTATTAATAGAGCTGACCACTGCCAAGATTCTCTTCGTTTACGTTTTTTTCTTTTAATTTTCACATCGTACGTGAGTGTGTGGCTCACTGTCTTAATTTTAAAGCTTCTGGAGATTTTTCTGGACTAAGAAGTGTGGTGAGAGAAAGCGAGACACGAAGAGCAGGGGTCCTTGGCAGAAACTATTCAATTCTGGGCGGCCGAGGTGCATTCAGATTGTATTTCTAATACTAATAGATTATATTAATATTTACGTATGTGCATTTTTTTAAGTTATTTTATTTTTTAATGCAATTAAAATTTTTTTTAAGATTCTCCCCCCCCTTTTTTTTTTAAATAGAGGTACTGGGGACTGAACCCAGGACCTCACACACGCTAAGCACGTACTGTACCACTGAGCTGTACCCTCATTCCCTCTATTTAAGTGTATGTATTTAAAAAGAACTGTTCATGGGGAGAGTTCATCTCCATTTATCAGATTTCTATAGGAAGGGGGTTCTTTTGTTATTTGTTTTTGTTTTAATACCCTTGGCTTGTTGCTCCACCCTCTCACTCACTTCTCCCTGGAGAAGAGACAGTGAACTGACCGTGAATTTGGGAGGCGGATGTGAAGCGGTATGATTCAGCCCTGTTTCTCTCCTCCCAGAAGCCAGGCTTTCTCAGCGCGCTGCTGTCTGGCCTGGCCCCCATGCAGAACCATTTGCAGAGGGCAGGCCCTGCCCCTGAGGGAGGCCTGAGCCTGGGCAGGTGAGGTCTGTGCTGGGAAGCCCATGACTGCCGAGCTCAGCCACATCTTCCAGTTCAGCTTCTGTCTGATAAAACCGGTATTTTCACATCTTTGTGGGTCGTCCTTTTTGTCGAGCATTGAACTTAGCATTCAAGTGGGGAAAAGAGTAGTCGTATTGGTTCCCCTAAAACCCCAGCAGCACATCGGTTAATCATGGCCATGTAAGAGGCTTGCTGAGGTGCAGGGCACAGTCCACAGGACACCATTCTGTCCACATAACTGATGACCTGAGGTTGCCACCATGGCTTCCTGACAACTGGTAGACTTATGCGTTTGAATTTAAATGTTCCTTAAATGAGGGTAACTGGAGCACAGCAGGAAAGCAACTGGATGTCAAAGAAAGGTCCTCATCATTTGCAGATACTCACTAATATACATAAAATAGGTAAACAACAAGGTCCTACTGTGCAGCACAAGGAACTCTATTCAATATCTTGTAGCAACCGAAAATGAAAACGAATCCGTGCCTGTACATGTATGACTGAGACATGATGCTGTGCGCCAGAAACTGATGCAACGTTGTAACTGATTATACTTCAGTTTAAAAAAAAAAGGTAAAAAGAAGACTGAAATCTATCTGTCATCCTCTGTGTAGCTAAGACCCTGAGGAACATATCCCAGGGCCACAAAAACAAGTGGCTGAAAGCTTTGAACTCTAGTGCCAAGCAATAGATTTTTCCCCTGTGGTTAGGATACTGCTAGGCACATAGAAAACCTCTTAAAAATAAAAATTGGTTTTCATATTCAGAGGTCAACATACAGAGAAGGATCTATATTCCATCGCCTCTCTTCCTAAAAAAAAAAAAAAGGCTGCTATCCCTTCCTCGTCTCTTGTCTGCTCCAACAAGAAGTGGAACCCATTTCCTCTCCCTTTGAACCTGGGATGATCTCGTGACTCTTTGGCATCAGAGGTGGCAGATGTAAGGCCGTGCTATGCCTCACTTGACATAATTTGCTGCAGAGGCTGTTGACGTCTCTCTGAGTCTGCCTCTTACCCCCACCAGGTGGTGCCTTGTTCCAGGCCAGGACGACCTGCTTGTCTTCCTTATGCACTCTTCAAAGCCCAGCTAGGAGTTTGTGAATTGTAGGCATTCAGTAAATATTACTATTAACCATTGATTGCTGGAAGGATTTTATAATTTTTTTCATCTTAAAAGGCTAGCATTGACCGTTCATCGCAATTTGTGATAAGAAATTGAGAACACGTACTTTGACTATCTCGTATCTTCCAAAATACCCGAAGCTTCCGAGATGTTAACACATTCAGTTAAAAACGTTTTTAAGCTCACTCCAATCTTAGCCTCAATACCCACTTTTCCTTAAAAGTTTTCAAAATTTTTGTCTGAGATTTTTACTCCCTTTTTAACATTTTTTATTTGTTTTTTGTATATACTGAAAAAGGACAAAATTGAATACTCTGGGGAGAGAAGGGACTATTGAAAGTATAATGGATATTCTTGATAAGGATAATTTATTCCTTAAAAAAAAGTTAGATAAACAATGATGCACTTCAATGGAGGAAGCACAGATTTCTCCGAGTAGAGTGTCTGTGGATTAATGTTTCGTGTGGAATTCTGGAGGCTTCTGGTCCTTTGGTGGCAGAAGGAAGCAATGCCTTGTTGGTACCTGTGTGTTTCCATTCCCTTCAGAATTTTTATAGACCCTGCTTCCCCACAGGGCCCGAACAGACATACCAAACAGGGGTAATTCTCTTTCTCATCCTGTCCTCTTCCCCCATTTATTAGGCTAATTAATTTATTTTAATCAAGAGCACTGCATTCCGTTTCAGTCGGGGTCCAAAGGCCCTCGGAGGGGAGCGGAATTCTTGTTTTCAGCTGTTTCCTGGAGATATTCTGGCCTGGCAGCAGCCTCTGGTCTTTTTCTGAGCCAGAGGGAAAGGTGTCTTATGTGGAGAGATTCTAGCCCTTCGTAAAGTAAGTAGGGAAAAAAAGCCCCCTTTTTGTGGAAGAAATGGTTAAAAGTGTTTTTTTTTAATTGAAGTGCGGTTGATTGACAACGCTGTGTTACTTTCTGGTGTGCAGCACGCTGACTCGGTTGCACGTATACATACGTTCATTTTCATGATCTTCACTGTAGTTTATTACACAGTATTGAGCACCAGTTCCCTGTGCTGTACAGTAGGACCTTGTTGTTTATCTGTTTTATATACAGTAGTTAGTATCTGCAAATCTTGAACTCCCAATTTATCTCTTCCCACCCCCTTCCCCCCAATAACCGTAAGTCTGTTTTCTATGTCTGTGAGTCTGTCTCTGTTTTGTAAATAAGATCATTTGTGTCATTTTTTTTAAGATTCCATATATAAGTGGCATCATATGGTATTTTTCTTTCTCTTTCTGGTTTACTTCTAAAAGTGTTTCAGTAAGAATTTTTCCTAGAAATTTTCTTGAGAGAAGGTGGTTCTCTTTCTGTCTCGGATTTGGCCCTGTACTGAGTGGTTGCTGCGGTTTGGAGAGCTGAAGCCAGAACCCTGAAGCAGGGCTGTCTCCTCTCCCCAGAATGCAGAGTGTAATCATTTCATAGAAGGATTCCAACCAATCTGACTATAAACACTTGGGTGGCCAATGGGTGGCTTTCTGGACACATGTCCCAGATAGACGCTGCTTTGGGGCCCTCACCCCGGCTAAAGGGCTGAAATGCCGGGCCTCCTCACATGGCACCTCGACTTTGCTGTGTTTTCTCCTCTCCTTGTCTTGCTTATTATGATCCGCCTTCCCCAGCTCATCACTGGTGGCAGAAGCTCATCTTCTGCGGTACCGAGTGGACACAGACTTTCATCTCAAATACCTTAACGCAACAGGATAAAACCAGGCGGAATATTTCCTTTTGAAAGTCCCCGGGCCTGCCTGCAGGCGTAGAGGAGGCTGGCTCCATTTTGCTTTATCAAGTCAACTGCAACATCTGGACGTAAACCCCAGCCCCAGTTCCCTACGTGGCAGGTCGTGAGTACAGCTGTTCGCACTTTGTGTTTGGGTACGGAGCTCACTTTCTCAGAAAATTCTCATTTCCCCAGTCCTTGCCTTGGGCTAATAGTTAGTTACAAAGCTCAATCTCAAAAAATGTCAGGCCTCATGAAAAGAAAGAGAAATCATAAAAGAGAAAGATGGCCGCAGTTACCGCCCCGGCTCCCTCTCACTCCGGCCCGTAGATCCGTCAGCCAGTTAGAAGGGCAGGCCACTGCCTCCGTGCCCATGGCTGCCGCGGCCCCCCTCGCATCACTGGGGTCCTATTCATCAAAGAACACGTCTGGAAGAGCAGTACAGCCAGACCTGGCTGCCGACCGCAACGGAGATCGACCACGTTTCCACCTGCCTTCATCTACTCACCACGGTTTCTGTCAATCATGAGTGTTAAAACGTATGAATACGTTTAATTGATAGAACAGACAGCCCTTTTCTCCTTCTTTGCCTGGGATCCCAGCCTGGGACACCTGGGTTTAAAGGAAGTCCAATGCAATAGGATGGGAAGAAGGCTTCTGAGAGGCTGTTAGAGTTTTGGGCAGGTATTGAAATTTTCTAAGCCAGATTTTGCCACGGCAAAGAGGCTGGTACCCAGAGAAAGAATCCAACGGAGAGGCTCTCTGGGACTGAAGGAAATCAACGCTAGTTGTCTCTGACAAGAAGATACTGGGGCGTGCAAGGTGCAAGGTTCTTCCTTGCCTTCATCCCTCCCTTCCTTCCTTCCTTCCTCCCTTCCTTCCTTCCTTCCTTCCTTCCCTCTTCCTGTTGTACTTTCCCCAAACATCTGCTACACACTTGGCACACTGCTTTGTATCTAGTCTTTAACAGTGAGCACGGTGGGGACAGTTCTTGACCTCACAGAGCTTACCTTTTAGTTGGGGAAACATGCTTAAGAAAACATTCATGCATAAATATAAAACTAGTAATAGTTATTACTGTGGTAAGTGCCAGGAAGAAGAGGAACATGGTGTCATGCAGTCATGCAGGCATGTGATGAATCTGGGGAGTGACCACACGAGGCTACTGAGAACCGCCGTCAGGACATGCCTGTAGAGGTCGTGGTCCTTCAGAAGCTCAAGGCCATGCCTCGAGGTGGGAGCTGGTAGAGGACACGTGCGTGTTCATTGGGAAAGCCCGCAGTGGAATGAGGCCTTCCGCAAGCTCCCCTGTCGTTCTCATGGAATCTTGACTTGCTTTCTGCCTCACATCTGATCCCTAATGTCAACCTGTTTTAAAACACATGGCATTAAAAAAAAATTCATCCTGGGAGATCCCGCCTTTCTGAGTAATTGGAAGATGACAGTGATCTGGTACATGTAGCCAGCAGCAGAGAACAGACATAGATTACAGGGGTTAAAAATGATTTTAAATTATGACAAAACAGGGGCAGGGGAAACCTAGTTTATTCAGTGAATCTCAATTTTCTTCTGTATTTCTGGCAAAAGAGACACAATCCCAGAAAGCTATTGGTGGCTTTAGGCAGTACATGCAGCATTCTTTCGAACTCAGGCTCAGAGAGGGAAGGTAGGAGGAAGGGTTCCCGGGACGACGGCTGTCAGGTGGGTCCAGGTGTGAACCCACTGGGCCTCACCCAGGGCGTTGCCCCGGGGGCTCGGTGTGGACGATGTGGAGAGGGAGGCCCAGCGCGTCTGCTGCTCTCCCCTGGGCACTGGTGAGCCGCCCTTTGCAAGATTTTATTCATTCGTTTAACAAACTATTGAGCACCTCATATGTGCCAAGCTCCTTTCTGGATTCTGGAGACACTGTAGTGAACAAAACAGAAGATCCCCTGACCGCACGTGGTTTATCTCCGTGTTACACCACAAACAAGACCAGCCGTAGAAAGACATGCTGCCTTAGGTGGTGGCCGTCAGGGACTGCGTTCCCATTTCTGCGGTCAGGGCTCTCAGCCACTTCATGTTTCACAGAGTTCAAATCCAGTCCAATCCAATCCAAATTGTTTTCCTGAGATCAAAAATCCATCGAAACTAATGAACCTAACTGTAGAGCAAGTTACTAGAATAACTTCACAGAGAATAATTATTTCCAGTTATTTTAAACCACAGCATTTTGACAGTATAAACCGAAGACCAAACAAACAAAGCAAACCAAACAAAAGAACCAAAAAGTCTTAAACTGTATTCAGAGGGCGTAGTGTTAGTGATAGTGTTGGCGTGATTATTTTGGAAAAATATGTATTTGATAAAAGAAAAAAATTCTTGTGATATTTTTAGGAATCATGGTCTTCAAAATAAGAGAAAAAAGGCCAAATATATAAAATATATCATTTAAGTAAAATTTCTATGATTGCTAGTATAAATTAGAAATATTAGAATGAACTCAGGACTTCTTTTGTCCTTATCAAAAATATACAATTCTTATTTCTGTCCTTTGAAAATGCCTAGAAATACTGACAAACTTCTAGCAATAAATATCTCTAATGACATTAAGGTCCCTTAACATGATTTCACACTAAAAGAAACCAGGAATTCCTGAAGGAATGGCTGATTCCAAGCCAGGAACTGAAAGTGCACAAAAGACGCTGCTCGGCAGTGAGGAAGCCACCAACGCGGGAAAGTGAGAAACAACACAGGGCAGAACAAAGAACACACGAGCCACCTGGAAGGGCCCCTCACTGGCCACAGACGGGTGACCTCATCACGAGGAAGAAAAATACCTGTAAATGACTGAGCGAATCAAATACATGGAAGTGCACGACGTATATGGAAGTCCATGAATGCATAATCATTCTCAAAAATAAAGCAAATCGAATTGGCCAAGGTTAATGCTGGGGTAACAGTGCATACAGTAAAAATGGTGAATGAAGGGAAATTTCAAGCATTTACACCACCTTTCCTGCGGGCTGCTTTTCAGGGTAAACAAGGGTTAAGGGGGAACATTCTTATTTGTAGAAAAATAACAGCTAATATAAAAAACAGGGAACTCAGACATCGGAACTTCCTGATGTGATGCCGTATAAACTCCACAGCACGACCTTTGAAGTCATTTTTGCCAAAAAGTTCAGACTGGATCTAATCAAGTTTCTAGATGTAACGACTAGTTTACAAGAAACGCAGGAACTAACGCCACGTGGTAAACAGAACCCCAACTCCCTCGCGGCCTGGGAGTTCCTATAGGACAAGTGGACCTTTTTTTTCCTTCCCCAACAAACAAGCAGAATTAAAAGGGACAGTTACAGACTTCAGAGGCACAGCAACGAAATGCAGTGTGTGGACTCTGGATCTGGATCCAAACCAACCAAGTATACAAAGGCATTTTGGGGAAACTGAGAAAATGGAAGAGTATGTGCATGAGATTATATGAATAAATTACTATGATTTGGGGGTTCAAAAATGGCATTGTGGAAAAAAGACTGTCCATTAAAGGTGAACAATAGATCAAGACAAAAAGGCTAAATGCTAACGATTGTTAAATCCAGGTGGTTGGTATTCGGAAATTCAACTTATGGTGCTCTCTAATTTTCTGTGTGTTTTGAATTAGCTATAATAAAATTCTGAAAATAAGCAGGAGACACTGTCTATCTATCTATCTAATCTATCTAACAACTATGGGTTGAAGAACAATAATGTCTCTGAGGAATTCAAACTGGTAGAAGTTGATGAAGCAACAACACCCCGCCCCGGGGAGTGTGGTCAACGGTGGGTCTCCCCTGATGCTGCTGGCGCACATTCAAATTTAACTGTAGACGCCAAATGGTTTTGGAAGGCAATGGGGAGATAAAAGTTTTACAAATGCCCATGCCTTCCCTCCGTGTGACCAGACGCTAGTATGTCCTCTCACTGGTTATTGATTGTTTGCTCCATTTAGTTCTAGGCAGGATTAGAGCAGCACTTTACTGAATCAAATTCCATTACTGTAAAGTCTGCAATGTTTCAAACACACCAGGCTCATGTGTACTTCTCCCCTGCTTACGGAGGTTTAACAAATTAACCTACAGTAAGATGAAAAAGCTTATTTTTAAAATTAGATAAGCTTAAAGAAGCTAGTTCCTTTTTTAAAAAGTAAAATGATAGCATCAAGTGATCCTCTGCTCCTGATGAACTTCGAGTTTAATAGTATGGTTGTTTGAGTCGTTCTTTTTTTCTTGTGGGAATAGATGTACCTGTGACTGGGGGAGTTTTACCTTTCGCGTTATTTGTATCTTTTCAAATATTCTGCAATGCACGATTAGAAGCAATTTAATTTTTGAAGAAAAATGTTCTTGTCCTGAAGCACAGCAGGTGGGCGGGGATGGTGTGTTACATCCAACATTCTGTATTTTTTATCGGGCGTTCTGGTACTCAGATTCAATTATTCTCTTACCAGAGTTTTATTTTTAAAACGAGGCAGAGAGGAGAAAACCGTATTGCATTAATTTCCCAAATTTCAGTAAGACGTGACAGCTCTGCTCTGCAGCATGGTTAAGAGAATTCTCGCCACCCACCCCCACCTGCAGTGGCATAAACAGGTCACTTTATTTGTTCTGCAGTGTGATTTGAATTCTGTATCATTGTTATATTAAGGCCTCTTTATTACAGTTGGATTTTGGATGTCTTTCTCCTCTATTTTATTTTCTTCACGTGCCCTTTCTTCTTACACTTCCTCCAGTGGTAGCAGGAGACGGTTCGCAAGGGAGGGAAGTTACTCCGTTCGCTAAGCAACCTCAAAAAAACCCCAAAACAAAAACAGAGAGAAAAAGTTTTTTTTGTTTTATGTTTCAGACAAGAGCCTTTCATTCTGCCTTGGGTAAATAAAAATCGAATTCCATAACCCCGAATTGTGTTTTAACTTTAAAACTTTGAATCCGACTCAAACAAAGGGACTCATTCTCCTAATTTTTAAGGGCTACAGAATTAGGTGAAAATAAGTGTTTTTTGCACCCATAATATTCTTAACACACAGTTTCGCTCTTGGGGGCTGGAAGGTTCTCAGGGGCTGGGTGTGCTGCTTAAGGGATTTTTGAAAAGTTTTGTGAAAAGACACCACACAGTTCATACACCCTCCCTAGGGAGAGCTTTTCCGTGGGCAGAGGAGTTCCTTCCTTCTTAAGGCCTAAAAACGAATTTGAACTTGGATGATGCTCCAGCTGAGGCCTGAATAATGGAACGGAGATGCGCAGTTGTGGCGGTGACAGCCCGGCAGCCGCGTCGCCGCGCGTGGCTGAGACACGAACACAGGCTGTGCGGCAGGCGTCCTGCAGGCGCCGCGACCTCCCTGCGAGTTTTCGCATGTACTTTTCTAAACATTTCCCCTTCGGCCTCCTTTTGGGAAACTAAGCCTGAAGGAAGGGAACGTCCGAGACCCGCGTGGAACGCCTCCGGCGCCAGGAGGAGGCCGCCCGCCCTGCACCCCCCCGCATCCCCCCTGCACCCCCCCGCCCCGCACCCCCCGCATCCCTCCCCCCCGCCCTGCACCCCCGCATCCCCCCCGCACCCCCCCGCCCTGCACCCCCCGCATCCCCCCTGCACCCCTCCCCCCCGCCCTGCACCCCCCGCACCCCCCCCGCACCCCCCCGCCCCGCACCCCCCGCATCCCTCCCCCCGGCCCTGCACCCCCGCCCGGCCGCCCGCGCCCTCGGGCCGCGGGCAAACTCGGGAGCGCGAGGGCCCCGAGGGACGGGACGCTGCGCTGCTCGAGTGTCTCTCTCCCGACGCCGCATTTAGAGAAAGGAAAGAACGACACGATGAAGCCCGTCCCCAGTGTCTGCAAAGACATAACGCAGGCGATTTTACTTGGGGACTGGGGGCGTCCGCACGAGGCCCGGTCCCCGGCGCCCCCGGCCCGCCTGCCCGGCGCCTGCCTCCCGTCCTGCCCGCCGCCCGAATTCCTTCTTTTGCAGACAGCATCGCAGGCTTCTAGGGATTTTTCCAAGGTGCGGGTTAAAATAAAAATAAGTCAATAGGAACAAATCCTGCCACACAAACCGTGTTTCTCTCTCTCTCTCTCTCTCTCTCTTTTTTTTTTGATAGGGTTCTTATACTTAAGAATAGAAAACTATTTTAGACATTATGTCTCTAAGTTCAGAGCATCTGTTTAGATGTTTTGGTAGATAAGTTGGAGACGCGTAGACTAAATGACTCTGCAGTCACTGGATTGGTGGGCTCTGTGCCATAGGGGTTGCTGGCTCACAGGTCCGTGTTACCTCGGGGGAGCCTTTCCTGACATCACCAAGGCTGTGCTCATCTAGTCCTGGTCAGCCTTTTGATTAATGACTTGAATGGGGATAGAACACGTCTTATGATGTATTAGGCACCTGCCATTGTGGGTCTTGTTCTAAGTGCTTGACACTTAGAGGGGAGAACCCACGTCAAAATCTCGGTGCTTCATTTGACTTCATCAGAAAGTCAGCCGCGTGTCCTGGTCCCATAGAGACTAGTGCATTTTGGGTTGAGCCAATCAGGTGCCTTAGAGAGTGTGCCCCGAGCCTGGCTCACACTAACACATTCACCCATCCATCCAATAATTAACTAATTTGATTAATAATTTGAGCAAAGTGTTCCCTAGGAACCTGCCGTTTTCCAGAACTAGCTGTGAAGAAAGGGAGAAGCCAAGCTAAGTCAGAACTAAGCCCCATATATCTTTAAACAAGCAGTCCCACCCTATTGTTTGCCCAAAAGACATGTGCGGGGAAACCCAATTTGGAAACCATTGCCTGGGAGCCTACACGTTCCACTTTAGACCAAAAGATGGCAGCTGGATTCCCTGGGGGGGTGTGATGAGAGAGATAGAGGTAGAGAGAGAGAGAGAGGGAGATAGAGGTAGAGAGGGGGTGGGGAATGCCCAAGTGACACAACCCCAGACTGTAACGGAGTCTTTTAACACCTAGACTCTATAGTAATTTACCTTTGCTTCTGCCACGTGCTGCCGGTCACAGGAGCCAACCCCGGCCAGTGTGGAAGGACCAGTGAGGGTGTGCACACCAGGAGGCTCCAATACCTTGGTATTAATAGGCCTTTGGTTTGAATAAATTGTCTTCCTGAAAATTCAGAGTAAAGCACAACCAGCAAATGATGCATATATCGTGAAGTAACAGCTCGAGATTCTCTCTCAACATCCGTATTAAGTTCCACATTTCTCGGGAAACTTCTGTAACCACTCGAGCACAGCGCAAGGCATTACTTTCCTGGATCTAAATTTCTAAAGCTCAATTTCATTGAGGTGAAATAGCATTCAATCAAACTCAGTAATTAAAAAAAAATCAGAAGTCTCATCTCCCTAGATAAACCTAATGGTATTTTTTTTGATGTTGTGTTTTTGTTTCTTTTTTCAAGTGAAGGACCATGTTTTATATTATTCTGGCTATTAAATCTTAAGTCTGCCTAGGGCATAATTTGATACTTAGTATGGAATAATAGTGATAGTAATATACCATTATTGACACTTTAAAAGGCCATAGATCTATTGACATTTCATGACTATCTCATGCATCAGCTCTATCATCACTCTCATTTTAGAAATAAACAGCATTGGAGAAGTTGGGTAAAAAGAGCCAAAGCTGGACACTGAACTCTCATCAGGCTCATTGATACCAAGACATTTGAATGACATCGAGCAACATTAATTTGTCCAGAGAGAATGTTCCTGTTTCCTCTCTCCTAACAGATGGTCACACACTGTCTACAACAACTTTGAGGCCAAAGTCTTCTCCGACAGGATGCTGGGAATCCTGTGGCTGTTCCCCAGCTGCCGCCCTCACTTTATTTTGATCCTACAGTCGCTCGTGATGTTTTTCTAAAACACATACACGTTTTGAACTACTTCTTGGTTATTTTGGAGAGAATATGTATTATGCTCAGAGTATGACCCCTTTGGCTGGGCACTTTCTAATAATTCATTCTTGAGTAAAATTCTTATTCTGCAATTAATTGCTACTGTGGCTACCTTGCTCTCTTTTGAAATGGATTGAAGTGGCTTATTGATTGATTCCCAACTTAGGATGAATGTTTTTCCTGAAAAATAAGACAGAGTTCAACAAGAAAGCATGTGCCTAGAGGCTTTTAAGAACCATGTGTGGACAAGTTTGCTCTAAAATTTTAAAAACTAAAGCAAAAAGGAAAACCTGTGGTCATGTGATGTGCATTTCTCGATGACGAAACGGAAGTGCACCAAAGGGTTTGCAAAAATGAGGGTCCTCTTCCCTTGGCTTGAGTGTCCTCCTGGTGAGATAAAGTCATTAGGCAGTGTAATCTCTTCATTTCCACTTTGCTCTGTTCTAATCTTCAACTGCAGCATTATCAAAGTAAGATGGAAAGGCATTTCTTAAAGTAACCATCGACAAAGACACAGAACAGGGAAGAAGGAAGGGCTTTCTCTGATGGAATGATACGCTAATCCACGGGCTTTGCATTTGGATGGTCTCTAAATAGTACACGGCTGAAAAATCACAAACATGACGGCGATTTTCATAAATTCAACTAAGGCTTTCATTACAGCCAGTGATTATTTAAAAATAACCAGTAGTTCGACATTTTTAAAATTAAAGCTTGGCTGCATATACCGTCTGCATACACACGGCTCAGTTCAGTTATTACCGAAAGCAAAGTTTCAGGGTTTCTGTCTATTTAGTTTTTTCTGTCTTCTTGTGAGTCTGGATTTTTGTTTGTTTTTACCAGTATTAAAAGAAACGGTGACAGTGAGGAATAAAACATTTTCCTTCAGTCGCTCTCCTGATCCTTTCCTCTCAAGAGTTTCTGTCCTCAGCAGGCTCTGAGTAATCACCTGCTTCCTGTCTTCTGTGAGTCGGGTCTGAACCTGGGAGAGGGCATGATGCCCACGTCCGTATCAGACTCCAGCTCTGACCTCCTTTTCCTGGACAAATCTTGCTGGGTAACTTCGCCTGGATGTGCAGCTTTCATCTCAAATTCTACACACCCCCAGTTGAGCTCTTTCTAATTCATCCTCTGAAATGTGCCCCCATATCCTGGTTTCCTATCATCGTCCATCCATTAATTCTTTCCACACATACTGCTTTAGCTCCTTCTCCACGACCGGCACTTGGCTGGGTGCTGAAGAGAGGAGAGAGAACATGAGGGTGCAGCATTCCCACCGGTTGTAACCTTCAGACAAAGAATGAACAAGGCAATGGAAAAATACATTAAGAATTTACATTGTTGGGGGAAGGTATAGCTCAGTGGTAGAGTGCTTGCTTGGCATGTACAAGATTCACTGGATTCAGTCCCCAGTACCTTCATCAAAAAATAAATAAATAAACCTGGTTACCTCCCCCCTAAAAAAAGATCAAACACATATTTCTTGAGGTATCACCTCACGCTAGTCAGAATGGCCATAATTTAAAAGTCCACAAGTGATAAATGCTGGAGAGGGTGTGAAGAAACGGGAACCCTCCTACACTGCTGGTGGGAAAATAGTTTGGTGCAGCCACTATGGAAAACAGTATGGAGATGCCTCAAAAAACTAAAAACAGACTTACCATGTGATCCAGCAGTCCCACTCCTGGGCATACATCCAGAGGGAACTCAAATTTGAAAAGATACATGCACCCCAATGTTCACAGCAGCACTATATACAATAGAAACAATTGGAAACAACCTAAATGTCCATTGACAGATGACTATAAAGAAGACATAGTGTATATATACAATGGAATACTACTCAGTCATACAAAGAATAAAATTATGTCATTTGCAGCAACATGGATGTTCCTGGAGACTGTCCTTCTAAGTGAAATAAGCCAGAAAGAGAAAGAAAAATACCATATGATATCACTTATATGTGGAATCTAAACACACACACACACACACACAGGCACTTATTTACAAAACAGAAACAGATTCACAGACACAGAAAACAATCTTATGGTTACTAGAGGGTAAAGGGATGGGAAGGGATAAATAATTGGGAGTTCGAGATTTGCAGACACTAACTACTGTATACAAAGTGGATAAACAACAAGTTTCTACTGTACAACACAGGGAACCATATTCAATACCTTATAGAAACCTATAATGAAAATGAATATGAAAATGAATTTATGTATGTATATGTATGACTGAAACATTATGCTGTACACCAGAAACGGATACAGCATTGTAAACTGATTATACTTCAATTATAAAAAAATAGAATACACTTTATAGTCTGTAACCAGAAGAGGCCTTTTGTGCTGGCAGCGAATGCCTCTGTGAGACCTGAAAAATGTGCTCTGATTCTCCGTGTACCTCGGTGTAGAACAAGGAGCTCATCCTTACTCCTCCGCGCACACATTTATTCACTCATTCAATCATTAACCTCCAGTTCATGTGCACGTGTTGCAGACCCAGCAAACACTGCTGAAGATGCAAAGGTGACTAACACACAGCCTCTGCTCTGCCAGGGCGTTACAGCCTCAAGTGAGGGGCAGGCGACGAAGCAAATGAAGTCAATGGTGTGTGATTATTTTGATGGATTCCTAGCTGGCACTCGTAGGGGTGGGCAGGATGAAAGTGCATACTAGAGTATAAGCTTAAAGGCGTGAAATACACTTCACTCATCCTAACATCCTCAGCGCAGGACCTGGAAGCAAGCACGATGGACCGATACATATGTGATGTCCCACTGCTGTTTCTGCCGGAGCTGATGCAGAAGAATCCCATGGACTTGCTGTATTTATCCATGATTCTGTAGTCCCAGATATGGTGTATGTCTCTCAATATCACTCTATCAGTGTCTCATTATTCATAATTCTATACCTGGCATTTTTAAACTCTTTTCTTTCTCTGGAGATTTCCTTCATTTTTGTACAAGTCCCCTTATGAAAAGAATTTATAGCTAAACCTCTGAAGCAAGGCCTAAATATTCCCCCACCAACCCCAGAACACGGCACTGGTCACCGTCCAATCCAGAATCCCAGTGTCCCCGTGTTCTCCCCAGATCTTCCATGAGGGCACGTGAGCTTTGGAGAAGGTTTTACGATTTTAAATCCCAGGGCATATGATGGCTTCAGTGGTACAAAAGATAAAAAATTGTGTCATGTCTCAAACACCAACAAGCAAAGACTGCAAAAGCAAACAAACCCACCAGAAGCCCCAGTGCATCTTTCATTGGCTGTCTCGTTGGTGTGTCATGGTTCTGGCATTTGTATTGTCTAATTTACTCTCACAACAACCTAAGGAAGTAGGTAGTTTGGTCTCCCAGATGCGAAGACTGAGCCTCAGAGAAACTGTGTGGTTTCCTGAAATCACAGGACTTAGACGTGGCACAGTGGGAGTGGGTGTACTGTGGACTAACAGATGATGCCCTTCTGTCCACGTCTGATGTTTGGCAGAAAACTGAAGGCCCAAGTCAGATCTCCGTTTCAACCCTGCAGATTCTGGTACCATTTATTCCTCACTATAAGCAAGTTCATGATTGTTTTTAATTTTGCTCCTTTTACTCAGTGTAACCAGAAAAAGCCTCACCTTTCCCTGGCTTTGCTGTGCTGCAGGAGCTGCAGGTTAGCTTCCATTTGTAAGGACTTCTCACTGAGGGAGAGATGTATTTGTCCTTCCGATGCCTTTTCATCCAGTTACATAATCCTTTTTTGATGTTTCGATTTTTTTTTAAGCTGTCTCTTTAGTTTTGAAGAAAGTTAATTATTTCTTGTTGAAACAAAGGATCTCAACCTTAAATCCTGTGCTGACCATCTGGTTCCAAGCCAAAACCACGTTGGCTGTGAATTCCCCTCCAATGTGTTCATTTTTTTGGAGGAAATTATTTATACAGTTCACTGGAAAATTATGGCTGATAATATTCATAGTTTTCACTTATGGCTTGATTTTTATAATTACCTGGAAATTCAGTAGATGTAGATTATGTAAAAATATGAACCTTTAAGGCAGTGCTTTGTTTAATCTAGCTCAGTGTTTCCTATAACCACCCTTACAATTTTTTTCAGAATGCAATTCGTCTCTCTGATCTATTTTATCTTCTAGGGCAGCAACCGAACGTGGAAGTTGGTAGTCTTATTTTTTTAAATCTACTTTCTAAAAATTCAGACATCTGTCTGGCTTATTATATTCACCGTAGACTATATAAATTTGATGGTTGGGGAAACAAAAACCTTTCTAGAGATCTTCACATTTTCATAGACAAGAATATTTTTCCTTTTTTTTTTAAATTGAAGTATAGTTGATTTACTATGTTGTGTTAGTTTCAGGTGTACAGCAAAGTGATTCAGTTACACATGTGTATATATCTGTCTATCTATATATTATGTTTCAGATTCTTTTCCATCATAGGCTATTACAAGATATTGAATACAGTTCCCTGTGCTGTAAGCAGGTCCTTGTTGTTTATCTATTTTATACATAGTAGTGTGTAAATAGTGTACACATGTTAATTGTGAACTCCTGATTTATCCCCTGCCTTCTCCCTTTGGTAACCATAAGTTGGTTTTCTATGTCTGTGAGTCTATTTCTGTTTGGTAAATAAGTTCATCTGTATCATTTTCTTAGATTCCATGTATCAGTGATGTCATGATATTTGTCTTTGTCTGACTTACTTCACTTAATAGGATAACCTTTAAATCTCAAGAATATTTTTAATGGGATTTGTGAACTAGGAAAAAATTTTTGATAGCCTGCAAGTTTATAGGCAGTTGATAAGTGTGACTGGACATCTCAGTATTTTAATTATGGCAGATTGAGCAAAGCTCTGTAAAAGGTGACAGTTACCCAGCCCGGCCCTGTGGGGAACCCAGTGGTCTGTTACACGTGACTTTTGAGAGGCAAAAAGACACTTGTGCAGAACTGAACCCGAAAAACAATGCAGGAGCCATTCTTTTTGTGTTTCTCTTTCTTAAACTTGGAGGTAACAGAGTCCAAGGGCGAGTCAGAGCCATAATGATATCCCTGCACCGGTGGTGAGACAGTGTTGCTAAAAGAAGGAAGAAGATACAAAATTGGAAATAACGAGAGAGGAACAGTCACAGTTAGAGACTCCCCAGAATGGAAAGCAGAAAGCTAATTGTAAGGCCCGCAGCCACGAGCGGGCACAGAGAGCACCTCCGCGCTGAGGGCCTCGGGAAGAAATCTTTGGTGATAACAACACAGTCCACAACAGGGACACTTTTATATTTATAGTTTATTCCCTATTATTGCCAGAGGCCTCCAATCCCACATAGTCAAAATCTCCCTTCGCCGCTGCCCGCTGGGCATTTAACGAGGGCCCTTGTAACAGGACCCAGAACAAGTATGTACATGACGAAGGAGCCAGGGGCCAGCCGGGCACCGCAGGCTGCCAGGCAGCCAAGTGGAGGCACTGGAGGGAGGTGGAGGGGCACACGGTGACCCTGAGGGCCTCGAGGCATGGCTTCAAAAGGTGTCAACACCAATTAAATTGTCAAAGCTCTGTCAGCTTCTGAAAAGTCATGCAGACAGGGACAAGACAGTACATAATCAAAGGGCCGCGATGGGTCCACACTGGACCCAGGACACACACGCGTGCCTGACAATTTGTGGTTCGTAGGTGAGCCCCCAAGTTCAGACGGTGCTGCGAGGTGTGACTCCCCTTCCACTGGGAGCTCTCCAGGTTTACCACTGGGGGACCTCGGAAACCTTTATGAGCCGATGGACACCGGTAGCCCCCACAGGTAACCTGCCCCAAATATAACTCAAACTAAAACATGTAGCACTGATTCTGTCCATAGATGTACCGGCTGGTAATTGCCCAGTCTCCTGGGTCGAGCTGAACAGCGACAGAGAAGCTCCCGGTAACAAACAACGCTGCGGGGAGCTCTCCTTGTCGGCTGGAGGCTCCGCGAAGCCACCCCTTCTGGCAACAGGACGTTGTGACAGTAATGAATTTGCAGGGGGCTTGTTTTAAACAGTTACACCAATAAGGAGCTGACTTTGCGTTTCCGATTTGGCCTTGGAGAGTGTTAACGTGGCTTTAAAGAGTTTATTGGATCTTGGCAAAGGTACCCTCATCTCAATTCATGAAATGATGTTTCTCTCTCTCTCTCTTTCTCTTTCTCTGTCTCTCTCTTTTTCTCTTTTTTTTTTTTTTTTTTTTTTGCCTACGGGTAACTATGATAGGTATGACCAATTTATTGGATGGTTTTCAAAGTGACAGCAGAGTTGGGGAGGAGAAGAAATGCGTTTCATAGCCAGAGGAAAAAGATCGGGGGAACTGCCAAACTATTTCTCACCTATTTTATTGCTAAGTAATTTTCTTGGTCTGCAGAACTTTTTCACTCAAAAGATCAAGAAAAATGCCTGGGGTTTGAGGGAGATGAATTCCTGCTGAAAAGTAGACTTTAATGACATTAAAGTGTCAAGTCTGGTCATTCTAAAAATAAAACAAAACAAAAAAACAAACAAAAAAAACCCGAACACCTCACGAAGATTACTCTTGTCTATATATATATATATATATATATATATATATATATATATATATATATATTTATTTATTTATTTATTTATTTATTTTGGAGAGGGAATCTTACCTAATATAACGATTAGAATGTGATCATTGTTTTTGGCTCAAACTATCTGATTGCTCTTGATAAATTTGAAATTACTCTTGTATTTTGAAGGAAAGATTAACCAGACATAAAATAATGTGGCCAATTATTGGGAATCAGTTTGACACTGTAATTGGTTAGATTATCTGTCTGGTACTTTCTTTTAAAAATATAAAAGTAAAAATGAGTCCAGTAGCCACAGGGAGGCAGACAACTGATGGACACATGTATGCAGATTCGCGCATTGATCCCGGGTTAGTCCAGGGGCCCTAGGCGACCCTGCAATAACAGAGAAAGGGACCTGAGCGCCTGGAGGCAGACGCAGTTCCTCACGAGCGTAAATCTTCTGTGGGTCCAGGGGACAACAGGGCACTGTTCCTCCACTTTTTTTTTTTTGTCTCCACTTGATTTTTGTGTGGCATCTCTTTATCCATATGTGCTTCCAAAATTATCACGCCAGGGAGGAGGGTCAAGTACCCACAACTAAATGCTTCTCCCTGGAAGTGACACCATCTCTGCTCACATGAAATTAGTCAAAGCAGTTCACGGGGCTACGCCGGCCTTCCAGGGCGTGAGTATGGCTGTCAGCGTGTCTGAAAGGAGAGGGAACTGGTGCTGTGAAGAGCCCGCCACGGACCAGTCTCCCGCACATCTGTAATGGGCACTGGGACACGTCCTCCTCTGAGGCACAGGAACTGTCTTAGCCCGTTCCCCGCCTGAGAAAGATGAGGACCCAACAGTGACTTTAGGTCACAGAGGCCACTGTCTCTTTGAGTCCTGGCACGGGTCTCCTTTGGCAGTGCAGTCCTCTCAGATGGCTTATGTGCTTCTTGTTTGTTTGATTCTGCACAGCCCCACGGACCAATTCCACACCCGCCAGGCTTTCCAAGATTGGTTCCTGGCATAGGTGCTTTCTTGCTGTTTCCTCTCTCTCCCTCCCTCCCCCTCCCCTCCTTCCCCTCCCCACCCCCACCTCCCTCTTTCCACATTTGTGTTTGCGTTCCCATCAAGTCCCTTCGGGTTCTGGGGAGAGCCGCACCATCGGTCTCTTTGCTATTGTGTCCGATTGAGAGGGTGGATGGGGCGCTTCCTTTTAATTACATCTTCAGTCTGAGACCCCTAGTCCATTCCCAGAGCTTACCGTGCGTGGTGGTCATGCCCGTGAACTGATCCTGGCTGCAAAGCTAGACCTCACTTTTCCTGTCTGGCACAAAGCAGTCTCTGAGAAGCAGTTGCTTTTTCAGACCATACTGGTCTCCCAATTGCCGTATTCTTCTATTTACTTTCACTCTTGATTGCAAACCAGTTTGTTCTTTTCGGAGATCATCTCTTTTTCTTTTTTGTGCTACCTTCCCAGTGCAGCTGATGTCCATCGGCAGACGCTCTCATTTTCTATTTAATCTTTCTCCTAGAGCAACAAGTTTATTTCTGTCTTATAGATCAGCATAGGTGATAACACAACCAAAGGATGTGCCACCGCCTATGACTGATGGCCATCTTCCAGCCTCCACGGGAGGTGGCCATCCACACCAGCCCCCCCACAGGACCCACGCTGTCTCGCCACATATTTTAGAGTTTTTGTCATGGCAGCATCTAATCCTAGTATAAAAAGCTGTATTAGTCAGCATGGATTTGGTTAGGCTGTATCAGTAAACAACCCAAAATTTCAGTGGCTTGCGACACAAAGACTTATTTCTCTCTCATTCAAAGTCCACCAGCAGCTCGGAGAACTGTTGGGGCAGCTCAGCTGTCCTCCCCGCTGGGGCTCGGCCTGGTCCTCCCTTAGCCAGGTGGCCTTCCAGTAGCCACACCAGAGAAAAGGTGGGGCACGGGGTTGAGGACCAGTAATTAAAATGCGTCTTCCTGGAAGAGATACACAGAATTTCTGCTGCCCTCCACCTCTAAGGGGCAGGGGTGTCTATTTTGTGTCCCGAAGGGAAGGAGAACTGGGCAGCAGGGAACAGAGGTCACGTCTACAAAATATGCTGGCTCCAGGGCTGATGAAAGGGCACAGGAGCCGAGGGAGCACTTCCTGACTTCCTAGTTCTGTAAGCACTTTATTTTCTACATTTTTAGAATCACTTGTTATAAACTTACTAGCCCTTTCCCATACTTCAGATGCAGGTTTTAATAATAAATAGAAATCAAAGGCTGGAAATTCATGGGTTTTTTTCATAAGAGGGCAAGGCTTCTGTTTGCTCATTAGCCTTTGCACACCTTTTGGACTCTGTTCCTCATTCACCGCGCCCTGTCCCAGCTCACTGCCGGCACGCTGGATTCAACAGGTGGGCAAAATCTCTGGAAGTTTTGTTTGGAATGACATCACTGGATCCCAAGCCAGGACCAAACCTAGAAATGATCCTTGATCCTCGAGCACAAGGAAGGTCTCGTTTCCATTTCTTACTGGCTCTCCGGTGTCCTCTGCCCAAGTAGATTTGAAACTGACTTTCTTCAGAAGAAAAGCGTTTCTCATTTTCTGCTTTTTGTTACTTTTTAATTATTATTTTTGCCTCTCAGACCCCACCCCTCATTGGATAGAAAGGCAATCAAAAATACCTGTAGAAAAATACACGTTTTCTTGATGAGCCCATTCTTGTGTTCTGCCTACATTTTACTCTTCTCCAGGCAAAAACACTGACATAATAATAGAAACAGAATGACAGTAACACCGACGTAGAGTCACCTTTTTGCTGTTGCTGTAGGTTCTGTTTAAAAGTAAACTGATGGCATGTGACAATGAAGGTTTTGTTTGAAAATAATATTTCCTAAATAATGAGTGGAGCCTCACTGTTCCCATGGTCAAAAAAATGGAAAACTCAACACTTTCAAATTCACTGTAAGTTTTGCAAAGTGACATTTTATATCAATACTTGCCGAAGACCAGGACAACAGACCTGAGATGCTCAGTGGAGGAAAAGCCTGAGAGTCACAGTGGATGTATATCTGTCATTCTACCTCCTTGAGTGCACTGTCTGTTGTTTCCTCCGTCCCACCAAAGACGCCTTTTTCATTTTACCTTATCTGTGTTTCATTTCGATATGCACAGCAGCACAGCCAGACAAGCACCTAATTGACAGAGCATAAATGTAAAGAAAACGGCATTGCTTGGTGTCTTATAAAGAAGCTATGAACATAATGTGCTGTCACCTGCACTGCCAGGCACTTGCTTGTCAAGGCTTGTGTGTCTTGCATGGACTCAGCTTATATTTTTAAGAGTTTTCTGTCTCAAAACTTACACAAACAAACAAATATAAATGCAGACCAGTTTTACAAGTTTTTTAAGTAAAACCCAAATAATCCATAAATTTTTTGTGTTTCCTCTAAAATTCTTATTGGCTTATCCTCATAAATTGCCTTATCCTCATAAATCTATCAAGTTCTACCCACCTCTTTATGATTATCCATGCCTTAGGTCCAGAAGACATGAGCGTCTGTTAGAAAAAGTCTATATTGCTTATTGACTTAATTATCAGAGTTACTTTGTCCCTTTTTCCTGTTTTTTTTTCCTGCTACAAGGACCAGCTTGTATTCAAAGGACCCTTTCATTGCAAGTGTTAGTAAACCAATTCAGATGCTTGTTAGCAGAAAATGTAGTTTATCAAGTCCTGTGATCAAAAAATAGAGACAGATTCAGATGCAGTTTGATCCAGGAGCTCCAACTATGTAATCATCTCTTCCTCTTTTTTTTCCTATTCCTCTCTAGTTGCCTTTCCTCTCTTGTTAGTCTGCTCTTTGGCTTCATTCATGGTTCCTTCTGTGGTGGCTGCAAGAAGTTGAAAAGCTCTAGGCTTACGTCACCTCAAGCTTGGAAATCTGATTAGAAAGTTCTATTAACTTCCCAAATAGTTAAAAGAGGTTTTAGGATTGATTTTGATCCATTGGATCTGGGTTGTTGGATTTGCATCCATGCACCAACTGCCGTGGCCAGGAGAGGGCGTACTCCTGAACTAGACCTGGGTTACAGGGCCATCTCTGGAGTCAGGGGACTGGGTTCAAATCCTCCCTGAGTCCCATGGACCCAGGAATGAAAGATAGGAGTTAGCTGATGGCAAACCTCAAAGTAGTGATCAAAAAGGAGAGGTTAGGGCAGGCAGAGAGCAATGCTGTGTAGTAGGGAACTCGCCCGCACGCAGCAGCAGGCACAGCTTTGCGGCTCTGCACACTGACACGTGGTAAGGGTGCTTGGTGGAGCCCTGGTGGAGCCCTGCTTTCCAGAGCTGGTATAGTTGCAGAAACTGCACAAGTGCTTCATTCAAATGGTCGTTAGTTCTGTTTACAGAAGTTCAGTTTCCAATCAAGCAGGAAGATCAGAAGTAAAAAAGAAGAGGACAGACTCTTCAGACTGGCTGGGTTTCGTTGAAGAAGAGAAATAGTGGTGTTGGTGGGTTGGGTTGAGGTTGAAACAATGTTTTTGGAGAAACTCTGAGCACCTAATCGTTGACTTCTTTTTTTTTCCCACTTCCAGGTTCTTGAGAATTTTATGTAGACAACGTTTCTCCACAAACACCTAATAAAAATGGGGACTAGGAAAGAGAGGCAGAGAATTGTACGTAGATTTTTGAGCTGCCGCCTGGCTTTTTATCAGACTCGCACTCCGATATTCCACAGGCTGCCTGATGTCTCTTCGTTCTCATGAAAGTACTATGCTGCCTGTTTTAATGACTGCTGAAGACAGGCTTGCTTTTGAAGCCAGCGAGAGTTGTGAGTCCTTTAAGCTGAATCTTGCATCTTTGAAACAATTAGACGATTTGCTTAGTTCAGTTTGCCATTGGCTGTTTGCATGAACTTGAGGATTATAAAGAGACTTAGAAAACAAACTGAAAAAAGTTTTCAGAGCTGTCAGCTCCCTTCCTTCATGCAAAAGAACAATTATTCAGCATAAACCGTGCTTTTTCGGTGTAGAATGACTGATCCCACAAACTGTGTCGAATGAGAGTGTAAGTGGTATGCATCCTGGGTAAGGCTTGGTGTTTTAATGAGATAAAAAATGGTTATTATTTCTTTGAAGACATATCCTAACAAAACGTGTGTGTTGACTAAATCTCTGAACCATCTGATGATAGCTCATCACTCCTTTCAGGATAAAGATATCAGTTTATATAAACAAACTGAACACTCAAATCTAGGGTTTTATTTTATTTTTATTTATTTATTTTATTGATGTACAGTTGATTTACCATGTTGTATTAGTTTCTGGCATACAGCATAGTGATTCAGTAATACACATATACCTACATATGTACATATTCTGTTTTTGTTATAAACCCTAGGATTTTACTTCACTTTTTTAATTTTTAATTTTTTATTTTTTAGTGGAATCCATTAAATTGAACTCAGGAACTTGTGCAGGCCAAGCAGGTGCTCTACCACTGAGCCCTTACCCCCTCCCCAAAGCCTAGGACTTTAAAAAGAATCCCAGCATCCAACACTGAAGTGGGACATTGGATATATTCAGAATGTATTTGTTGAATTAATATATTTTTAGTAGAGTTTGAGTCATCGAGAAAGGTTACACTCCAGGTGTGATCAAAGCGGTGGAGTCAAAGAGTGGGAGGGCTTGGTCATGGAGCTGCTTGAAGAATGAACTGGAGTGAGGCCTGCTGGCTGGGCAAGCGGATGGAGGAGGAGGGAAGGCGGGCGTCAGGAAGGAGGGAGGCCTGGAATGGAAGGAACCACCCATCAGCCTGCGATGCCCTGAGAACCTCCGGAATCCAGCGGCCGCAGAGCTGGGAAGCAGAGGAGGCAGTGCTGGGGGCCAGGTCAACCTGGTGCCGCAGGACCCGGACTCTCCGAGAGCCTTGCCGGCCGGCGTGGCCCACGTTTTGTCTCGTACAGGGGCTAATAACCAAACGTGTGTGTTGACTGAATCTCTGAACCATCTGATGATAGCTCATCACGCCTTTCTAAAAGCCTCACTGATGCATCCTTGTTAGGACAGAGTGCAGTCTCACCCCTCAGCTCGGAGGAACAAGCGGCTTCTGTCCTCCGCAATGTCCTTGGGCCCGTGGTGCTCCGGGGCTGCCGCCTCCGGGGATGCCACCTCCGGGGATGCTGTGCGCTTTGCCCGGATCCCTCAGCCCTGTGCCCAGCTCCCAGAGCCATACCCCTTTCTGGAGACAAGGCAGATACCTCCTTCTCCACAAAGGCTTTGCCAATGCCGACTGCTTCTCTAGCTTGCTCCCAGGGAAGACATCTTCTTTCTCAGTTGTGGTTTTAAAATGCTTCCTTTTTCATTTTCAGCATTTCTCACTTCTCTTTTGAAGTTTAATTTTATATATGTGTATGTCTCTGTATGTATTCACATAGGTCCATACTACGTAAAATATGCGTGTGCAGGTATGTATGTAAATCTCACTAGTAAATTTAAGAACCTAGACCACAGGGGCTGCTATTTATATATTTTATTAATTTCTTCCAGTGGCATCCAGCACAGCACTTTGTGCTTGGTGGTCTAGCTGGGAGGGGCAAGCACCATATGATGGAGAGACAGTGTAGGCAGTGCTTTCTGCAGACTGATTTTTTTTTCAGGGAGCTCATCAACTTAAAAGAACCATTTTGGGCTTCTCAGAATGACATGTGACTTGAGAAATAGATCAACTAGCACAGTGATTTTCAAGTGGCTACTGAGTAGCAGTTAGGGCCAAACTGTGAACCTTTATGGACCACTTTTAAAACTGCAGACTCTTAAAAGAGTTTGCTTGAAAGAAAGGGCTAACTTGGGTGAGAATTTGGCCAAACACAATGGAAAAAGTCTAAAGTCAATCTAATGATTTTCTGGAACTGTTAGCTGACCTTTGAAAATCATGGTGAATCTAGTGTGATTGTTTCTGGATGAATTCATAAAAATCCCATCTCCTCCAATGTCTGTGCATCTCAAATTTTATTGCACATGGCCCACATCGTCTTAGATTACTGAAGTTCATCCTATATTTTATTTTTGAAGCCTGGAGGTATATTTCAGTCTCCCTGTTAGTGCCAGGAGAAAACGCTTTGGCAGTAACATTCAGTGGAAAATCCATTCTCGGATGTGCGGGGTCGCAGCCGGCACCCAGAGCACGTGTGAATTTAACAGACAGGTTTAGTGGGCTGGTTGGCAGCAGAGCTTAAGACGCTGAACTCAGTAGTTTCACAGACGCTGACGTTATTCAACTTCTAGTAAAAGGCATTGCCTGTGTTGAAAGTCTGGGCCGGTTTTAACCACGTACGGTAAATGAGGCTCTTGAAGCCTCGGCAGTTCTGCATAATCATAACCATATTCTCTGAATCCTTGGAAAATTTTATCAGAAGAAAAACATGATTCAAGATGTTTAGCTATTCTCAGCTTACAAAACAATGCTATAAATTCTAGAAATTGCAATCTGAGAAAGCGAAGTATTTACCACTTTACTTTTTAAAAAACGTATTTTACTTTTAGTCGATTTTTGAAAAGAGATCTTTTTGGACCACAAGTGGTCACAGTCCTGTATGATATTTAAACACTGTTACTGGTCCTGCTGACGGGCAGATTTCCAGAACACGCCATCAGTGTCCCCCTTTCCTTCGTCCGTCCTCCCTTCATCTCCTGAGTCTGGTCTTCATCTTCTGATAGTCCTACTCTGGCCCGAATCAAGGACACTTCACATTCCTGAATATTAATTCTGTCGGAGCTCTTGAAAAGCAAAGCAGTTGTTTTGACATTTTAATCTTTTTTCTTTCTCTTTCCCTTTCTCTTTTTTATTTTTTCATTTGTTTCTTCCTTCTTTCTTTATAGCTTGAAATCTGTGATATTCTTTATATCTTGATTTCTTTAGGATTTCAGGTAATTTACTGTATTGAAAACATTTGTGTTTTCAGGTAGGAGAAAATTTGGACCTAATTGCAATAAAAAAATCATAAAAATCAACATTTGCTTCTAGAACATTATTTATTGCATATATAAATATACATATATACGAAAGTTTTAATTTCCATAGGACCTGGGGTTGGAAAGGACACACAAGCTTTCCTTCAATGTTTGAATCCTTCTGTACAAGAGTTTCTCCTTTTCTACCACAGGTTACTAATCCAGCCTCGTCCGGACCATCTCCAGTGTGACAGCAATTTCTCTCCATCTCTTTGCTCCACAAGAAGGACCTTCTGCTCTTATTTTGAGGCTCAATTTGTTTTTTCATCTGTCTTCTGCCTTCCCATCCTACTTTCCTCTTTTTTCTGCTTGCGGCCATTTAGAAAAGGCAAACTCTTTTTCTTTTTCCCCCAGTAGCATTACTTCTTTTTAAAATTGAAGTATAGTTGGTTTACAATGTTGTGTTAGTTTCTGATGTACAGCACAGTGATTCAGTTGCACACACATATTCCTTTTCATATTCTTTTTCATTATAGGCCATTACAAAGTATTGAATATAGTTCTCTGTGCTAGACAGACTTTTGTTTTTAAATAGGAAAGCACTTCAGATATTTTAAATATAGTTTCATAAAGTATCCTCGAAGGGTACACAAAAACGGTTAAAAATGACCACTTTTATGAAATGGGACAAAGAATGGGGAGAAGACAGTAATTAGCATTCACTGGATTTAAAGCACAGACATAGCTATATTTTAAATTTAACTTAATTGTAATAAATGCTATTATTTTAAAAGAACTTACATCCTCTGACTCTCCTTCAAAAATTTAAGTGCTTACAGGTTTCCATCTTTTCCTCATATAATAATAATTTTGAATACCTGCTGATTCTTTTTTATTTTCTCCACTGGTGCTCCTACTTTCTTTTGAAGTATATTTGAGGTGGCAGCCAGAATGGAACCAAAATGGTACATTTCTTGGATGGTGATTCAGTTGTGAGAATGTGTATAGATCTCTGTGCATTGATTCATACGTTCAGATCAGGTAGCATTTCACATACAACCCTTAGCGTGGGACAGTGGGGCTATCCAATCTTAATAGAAGAAATTATGACAGCCACTAAAAATGGAACAAAAAAGGGTAGTAATAGAAAAAATGCCTTAACAATATGTCATTTTCTATTCAGGATGGAAATGATACGATCTTGATTTTGAGGCTGTGGGTCTTCTGACCAAATTTTCTCAACTGAACGGAGAAAAAAAAATCTAGCAAATTATTCTTCAAAACTTAACAGGACAAAAATACAGAAAATATGCATTTAAAGATGTATTTGTTTTCAAATGCATGATTTTTGTGGTGGCTGTTAATAAAAAATCTACTTTCCTTGAGAAACATCTTGCCTGTTTTAATTTTTGAATTTGACTAATTAAACATTTTTTCTTTTCAGTGATATTGAGATATTCAAAACAGCAGCATCTTAAAGGGCCAAGAATTGCTCCCCCCGCAAAAAAAAAAAAAAAGACCAATGTTTTATGGTGAAATTATGGCAAGTGCAGAGTATATGTAACTGCAGTCTGAGGATGCCGCGGCCTTCCCGAAGGTAAAGAGCACTGCACTGTGTCAGCTCCGGCTGGGAGTTCGGCTCGTTCTCGGGGGTGATGTCATGGCAGCCAGCGAGGGCCTGGGAACGGAGAGGGGCGGGCAGGATGCTGCGGGGCAGGACTTGTGCTCCTTGCTGACCCTGTGAGTCAGTCCTCTGAGTCAGCGCATGACACGTAGACGTGGAATCCCATGAGCAAGGCTCGTGGAATGGACTCGGCCTGGGGGACATTCGTGGATGAGGGAGTTCTGCATCCTGAGTCGCTCAGGTTCTTACACTGAGCCCCCGCAGCTGCGTGTCAGCTGACCTCCCTGTGCCGTTTCTCCATCTGTGAAGGGAGGAGATCAAACTCCATCCATAGGACATTTTCTGTTTTTGCCCTTTTGCAATTATGGGGAATCACAGTGGAAATCTGAAAGGTGACACCCAGGAGGAAAACCAAATAAAAACACTCGCAAAGTGCAATGCCAGCAAGCCTCTGGGTTCTCGAAGTTTCACAAAAATATGAGTAACTATTGTTCCTAGCTGACTTCTTCTTCTCCTCCTAGTGGGGACGACGCAGTCATGAAGTGAGAAGGTTTAAAGGGATTCGACCTGAGAGGAGCTCTGCCAACAGTGGGAGCCCAGACCATCGCAGTCTCCCTTTCACTCTCATAAATCTGACATAGAGTGGTCCCGACTTGCAAAATTTCTCTTTCCTTTCAGTTTCTGCAGAAAAATGTAGACAGAAGAGCTAAACATGATCTGTCTGTAGATATTCATGATTGAAAATGGATGAAAGTAGTTTTAAATATCCAATCATTTAACCTGTTGGTTTTTAAAATAGTTCAAAATTTCCACAGAACTCAGTCAATATTTTAAATCCGTACAGGATTGCAGGGCATTGATTCTTATTGTGTGCTTTAAAATGTGCAATATTTTCTGTTCAATTTAGTGTTTCTACAGTCTTAGTGTCTGTGTTAGAGTGAAAACTGATATACATTATGCATGGAAGGCGTAAATATCCAAAGAGTTGACTATGGAACCAACAGCTAGCTTCTTCCATTATGATTCAAATCTAGTTTACTTCAAAGTAAAATGCTTCAGAATAGAGCTCTTCTTACTTAAACTGCGAAGGTACTTATTCTTGTGGCAGAATTCTATGGGTGTAGAAACATTTCAGGAAAAAATAAAACAAGTTTTTCTTTTTAAAGGATAAAATGTAACTTTTTTTTTTTAAAGTGGAGGGACTGGGGATTGAACCCAGGACCTTGTGCATGCTAAGCATGTGCTCTACCACTGAGCTATACCCCACCCCAAAAATAAAACACATTTTGAGATTCTTAGGATATAATCTTTTCTATTGTCAAATTAAAGTCACTGGTAACTAGCAAGTTAAATTTATTGAGGCCAGATTTATGAAGCATGGGAGGAGAATCTGTTTTCTGGAGAAATCTCATGAAAAATTTGAGAGTTGTGGAATTATGCTGATTCGGAAAGAATGTTCAAATAAATAGAGAATTAAAAGAGTGATTTTATAGCACAGGGAAATATATTCAAGATCTTGTAGTAGCTCCAGTGAAAAAGAATATGAGAACGAATACATGTATGTTCATGTATGACTGAAAAGCTGTGCTGTGCACCAGAAACCGACACAACATTGTGAACTGTCCATGACTCAATAAAAAGAAAAGAGTGATCTGACGGCCAGTGGACAATGATCCTTGCTTGTATATGGGGGGACAGTCTTTGGAATTAAAATTAGTTCCTTTGTGCAGTCTGCATCTTAGAAGAAAAACTAATTTTGGGACCTGGGGCCAAAGAGGAGTGTGATGTCAGAGCAATACAACTGAGTTTATCGTTTTGTCTTTTTAGTGAATTCTTCTCACAGCAGGGACTATTCGGAAGTAATCGTGGGGACATTGCTGTGGCTTGGTTTACATCCGCCCTGGCTCCACAGTTGAAATGAGCCGGGCAAGCTCCCGAGACTGGACACTCCCTTAGGCCGTGAGAGCTTCCTGGCTTTATGCTGGCCAGAAATGACAGCCCAGAGTGTTTTTACAATAACCCCACTTTTGGGTAAAAACAGGAAAGGGAGCGGCATTTTAAAATTAAATATTTTATAAGATGAACAGACCCAAAAGAAAATAGAGTCGTTTCCCTTCAGTTGGAGGAAAACTAAAATTGAGTCTGATTATCCAAATTATTTCCTTGCCTGTTTTGGAAAAAGTATCCTGAAACACCCTTCAAAGATGATCAGATTTCCGTTCTTTTTTTCTCTCTGAACCTGGACTCCCAAGCGCAAGTGACGGTATTTAACTCAGCACTCGGCCCTGCTTGGAACACTCACCTGGTTGGAAAGACACACCGCAGGCAGGCTGCCGATGCCAGTTCTCAGGATCAGAGCCTGTGCTTTGCGTACTTGGGGATGCTTCCCCTATTGCTTAGCACTGAAGCAGGTTCCTGGAGCCTGTTTTGTTTCACCAATCAGCTGCTGCATACCACGTATGTTTTACTTAGCATTCACTGCCTGTGTCATTCTGAAGTCCTAACTCTCATATTTCCGAAATGACGGAAAGAAGCCAGCCCCTATTGTTAATAAATACAATATCACTCCGCAGACTGTGAAAGGGACAGCGTCACTAGCTAAATGGACTCTCAGGAAAGCGCAGACCATCCTTCGCCTCTTCGCATTTTCCTTGGGGCCTGTTCTGGGGCGGACAATACCCGCGTTTCCTGTGTCTGGCCGTCAATGCTGTTTCCCTCCGTTCCTTTTGAGACAGCAGCCATTTTTCTTCTGACACGACTCTTACCCTTTCCAGCGTGGCAACCTCGGGCGAGCAGCAGACATCAGTAAATGCTATGCTTTTCCTTTAAGGCTTTTCAAATTTTTAATTAAAAAGCCAAGCTCTCGCTGATCACCTGCAGGAGTGCGACTCTCCATGGTTACCTGCCGCCCGGAGCGCGGGGCGCTGAGGAATGCTGATGAGCGCGCCGGCCGAGCCGAGCGGGCGCTGCTGGGGGCGCCGTCCGGCTTCCGGGACGCACGAGCGGGCGCACAGGGAGGCGGGGCGCGGGAGCTGCGCGTTCCACCTGCCGTTGTCCCCTCCTGGCTCCACAGTGATGATCAAGATGTACTCTGAACACCATGTCAACACTGGGGGAAGAAAGGTTTTCTCTAGCCGCAGGAGAAATGACCTGCAGCACCGGTTTGACGGTCACCTCGATGACGCTGATCCGTTTAAGCTGTGGATAATCGTCACGATGGTCACAGGTGCGTGTCTGGGGGAGACAGCCTTTTCTGTGAAGGAGGGTGGCGTCTGAACCCAGACAGCAGACCTTACAGGAGAGCTTCGCGGTTATCTTTTTGGAGAATGAAAGAGAAAGTTCTTGGCCCTGTGTTGTCTCCCAGACACGTGAACACTGGCCTTCAGGCAATTTGAAAGAGAAAATAAAATTCAGTGGATAAAATCTTAGACCTTCATTTCTAATGAAAGAGAAAAAAACCTAAGATAATCGTGTTTCCAAGGGGTTTTATCTTCTCTTCAACTCAGCTCTGAAGGTTAACGTTGGAAAAAAAATAATTGTAAAAACAAAAGACACCTGGCACAGCAGAACAGTAACCCCCGCGTCGCGGCGAAGCTGTTCTTTACCGCAAGCTCCCTAACCTCAGGGTTTTTTTTTAAACTGAAGATAGTGTTTTGTATAATCGTGGAATCACCATGTTTTTGAGCTTCAGGGACCTTTGATAGAACATACCCAACTCAGAAAGTGAGACGTGGAGAAGCTGTCTCTAGCTCCAACCACACAGTGAATGGTGAATGGAGCTGGGAGTAGAACCCAGGGCCTGGACCCCAGGTTTCTCATTTGGAACAAACAATTCAAGGCAGTAGATACAGTACTTGATTCTAAGATGGGTCGTGCACAGGGCAGGGTGCACAGGTCAGAGGATTCTGTTCTGTGCTTGGTTATGATGCAGCATCTGCAGCACTTAAATCGTGCCTGGTGGCTCCCCGCCTCCATGTATTTGTTGAATGAATAAATGAATGGGCACATTCTTATATGATTTGAATATTTCAATTTGCTTTCAAATATTTAAAATGCTGGACCACCCAATAAGATAATTCTGCACCTTTTTATTTTGGCTCATGCTGGGTGTGCCTCAGTCTAGAGGTTTAATTGGATGTGGTGACTTTGACAAATGTCTGGTAATAACGGGGAACCACTGTTGTCCTAACTTACCGAGCCATGTGTTATAGACTAGTTACCTTATCCTTCAGAGAAGCAATTACGACACACTTAAGCAATATTCATAGAAAGCCCAACATATAAGAATCAAAGGAAAAAATGAAAACAAAAATATAGCCCCACTGAGTAAGTAGCTACCCTATTCCAGGCACATATGTTTATGCAATTCCTACAACACATCCATAATTTGATACTGTCTGCATGTTTTAGAGATGAGGAAACCAAGTTTCAGAATGTGTTAAGTAATTTTCTCAAGGTCATAAAACCAGTAAGTGAAAGAGCTAGGGTTTGAACCCAGTTTTACTACAAACTCTGCTCTTTCCAAAACACTGTGTTTCATTACGACTTCCAACCACAATCTCCTAATCTCTGTAACATGGAAGTCCACACACTTCAAAATCAGTCCTCTTCAGTGACCTGATGGAATGATGGTCATTTGCATCACTGTGTGGGCAACATTATCTGTAAAGTGTGACTCTTCCAGCTACTGACATCCTACTTTGTTGGGGTAATCGAGGAAGACTTCCTGAGGGGGTGACCTTAGAGCTGAGGCCCAAAGAAGGAACAAGGGTCAAACAGCCTGCCGTCTCGCAGAAAAGGCAGAAGGAGCAGGTGCAAAGTCCCTGGGAAAAAAATAAGCTTCTTGTGTGAAAATTTGATGGAGGACCCCAGTACCTGGAGTGAAGTGGACGGGAAACGACAGAAATAGAAGATGACGTCACAGGAAGGGAGGAGGCATTCAGCTCTTACAGAATCTTGTAGGCAAAGTGCAGAATTAAGAGTGTCTTTAATCACAGTGGGAAGAAACGCTACAGTTTTAAGAAGAAATGGTCTGTGATACCATTTATGCTTTAAAGAGGTCACAGAGAGGATAGGGGAGCGGAAGGGAAGGCGGGGGATAGTTGAAGAGTTAGGCCGCTTAATTTGTGGACACTCAGTGAACGCCTCACTGGGACAGAAAGCAATAATATAACCTCATGTGAAATATGGCCACTATTTTAAACTAAAAAAATAAATAACAAAAAACGCCAGAGTCACAGTTCATAGTAAGGTATATATCAGAGTGCCATTCAAGAAACAACATACGTTTAGAAGAGAAATGATTTTAAACAGTTCTGAGATTTCTTCTTCAGATCATTTGGATAGGCTGTAGGAGGGGAAAAAAAGAAAGAAAGAAAAGGAAAAGCCACAATGAAAAGCACGTCAGACTGAGTGTTTGCCACACCTTTTCCCACGTGGTGAGAAGTCACCTCTCGCCCAACCTGCACCGTTCTCCTGAGCGGAATGCCACAGGGAGCCCAGCCCTTCCCACCCCCTTGACTCTTTCTCTTTCACACTAAAGTAAAAACATGTAAAAATAAAATTTGATTTTGGGTAAAAAGAAACTGACCACAGCATAAGAGCCTGAAAGATAATCATTATTAGAAATACTCTGATTTTGCTGCGCCTTTATTTACAGTTTGTAAGTGACGGTGTGTTTGTGTGTGAGTGTGTGTGTGCGTGTGTGTGTGTGTGAGTATAAAGGCTTTTTCTTGTCTTCCAGTAACAGCTGCCCTTAGTTTTCTTAGACACAGCGTGTGGGATTTTTAACCTCTTTATTGAACACGAGCATCAACACATATAATGTTGATTAATAACCCAAAATACCAGAAATTTAAGTTTGTTCTAAAATTGGTGAGAGGTCTTTTGCTGAACTGACTTATGAAGACTTTTTCTGTCAGCACTTCAGTTTCCCACCTTGCCTTTTGCCCAGAACTGCTCAGCAGTCCCTCCTGTTCATTCTCCTCCCTAACTTACTGCTCTTTCTTTCCTTTTGCCTTTAAAACGTAAATACTGCATTTCTACTGCATTCATTTTTCCTTTTCAATACTTTGCTTGTAACTATTCTTTATGTTTTTTTTTTTTTTACCTATTTTCAACCTTCCTCCAATCTCCTCAAATCCAGAAATACACTGAGGGGAAGAGGGGTGCAGGAAGAGATGTCTCTGGCAGAGTGACATGAATAAATGTCACCTGAACACGTTTGCTTTCTCTTTTCCTATGACTCAGATGTTGGGACTTCAGGCTGGGGGACGCACACCCCCAGGGTCCGTGGCGTTTCTTCCGGGCACAGCGTGGACAGAGCGTCAGGTTGTTCCCCCTTCAAGGTGTCCACACAATCATTTACATATTTTACTTCAGTGTTGAGTGTCCCTAATCCCTTCCCTAACTTCCAAGAACCAGGTCTCTGATTTGCTCTGTCATGAAGCACTAAGAACCAATGAAGTCAGGGGTACTCCTGTGGATGAAAAGGCTGAAGTCAAGAGTGCCACTGAGCAATTAACCCAAGGCTGTTGAGAGAAATGGGGCAACGATTTCTGGTTTCTGAAATCAACAACGTTTAATCTAACCACGAGTTGTCTCCATGCATTCCATCCCCATTATGTTTGAAGTAAAGAAAAAGTAAATAATTCTCCAAATAAAATATCTGGGAGCTTGCTCATTTTGCTTGCCATTTTTCTTTTGGCGTTGAAAATGGCAGGGATGCTGAGCGGCAGAGTGTAGTTTTCCCTCGACAGTGTGTGTCGTAATAGTGAGGGTTACCCTTCTACTTTCCCGTATGTGTCCAGGGACAGTGTGGCTAAGCTTTGGCCAGTGAGATGCAAACAGATGTGTCGTGTGCTTTAGGGGATGGGCAAGTCATTCCTTTCCCCTTTGCCTCTTCCTGCTGGCAGGGATGTGAACCTAGGGGTGCGCCTTCTTGGACCATATGAATGATGCCAACCCCCCAGGAACCGCAGAACATCGTGAGAGGACAGGGTCCGAGCTCTTGTGATTTTTTGGACCAGAGCCATGAAGTCACTCAGACTCGTATGAGGGATAAATACTCCACCCTGTGTCTCTGTCGCACTCATATCAGTTTATATCCTATGTAAATAGAGTATCAAAATATCCTGTTGAAACAATGTAATATTCAGACAAATCAATGTTTGAGATTAGGTAGGAAAAAAGCCTGTAAAATGTTAAGTTCAGTCTTAGCAATTTGCATGAGTAGCCCCGCTTACGCTGTGTTGACTTTGTTACGTATGAGAGCTGACTTCTATTTTGGTGAATGAGAAATATTTCATCTTAGCGATCCTTATGGGTGAGTTTACCCTGCGCAGCATAGAAATCGACACACTGAACCAAACGAATTGTTCTGGGTGACAACACTCACATTAGAATCACACATTTCAATACAGAAATCAGAAGCGTGTTTGAAATAGTGATTTTTGTAGTGTCTTGCGAAGTTCCTCACCTTTTGGAAGATGAAATAGAGCAGATATTGGAGATTGCTCAGGGGTAGACCCCAGAAGGGGTATACCCTTCCTGAATCTCTTAATTTTGGGATATAATTTCTACATAAAGCATAAGACTAGAATGGCCAAACATATTAAGTAGCCGTTCTGGACCCTTAATGAGGATAAGGTGCACATGATGGAGAGAGAGTAGAGCCAGGAGGCGCTGTAAGAGCCAGTCGGCACGCTGGCTGGTTCAGTCACCCGTCCCCACACGTCATACTCACACAGCATCGAAGTGATCGAACTCGTGCTGTAGAAAAGCCATGCATGGCTTCACGTCAAAGACTTAAGAAGTTTCTTGAGAATTAAAGCCTCGAATCTTAGATCTGTGAATGCCCAGGGTCTGCAGGATGGCATTGACTGCTTTGCTCTGTTTGACTCTCTGGGGGGCCCCTTCTGACAGGTGCTACCTAACAAGCCTTTAGTGGTGAAGCCACGGACACCAGGAAACACGGGGCCGGAAGCGGCTTGCTTCATGTAGTAGCAGATGCCGGGGACAGCAGCGGGTTGTAAGTGTCGGGTCTGTCCGACAGCACCCGTGCGATTTCCTGGTTTGTGGCTCACACCCTGAAGAGGTCCTGCTTGGCAGTCTTCAGGGCTACGGGCTGATCACGCACACTGAAGGGTCTCTGGGTAGACACTGTGCTTACATCCTCGGTGACTCTGGGAGCACGCTCGCCACTGTAGCTGCTCACTGGAATCCTCAGATAATGGCCAGGCAGCGGCAGCAACAGAGGAAACCCAGGCTGGGAACTGCTCCGCGTCAACCGAAGGGCCCCAAGTGGGATCATGTGTGAAAGAAGTCTTTCCAGGGGGACTGGCACTGGCCTCCTTTACTGAGTCCTTGCCCAGGTTCAAAGGCTTGCTAAGTACTTTCTATGGATTATCTCACTGAAGCTTTAAATAATCAAATGGCATAGTCACCATTATTTTCTTTTTTCTCACCATTATTGATTTAAAAAGGAAGCAGACTCAGCGAGTTTAAGGACATTGCCCCCAAATCACATAATCGATCACCGACAACGCCAAGACGCACATCCCACTTTGTCTTATTCCAAAGTTCACGCTCTTGATAGGAAGTGTCAGTCTACTTATTAACAGAACAAATAACCATATTCCATTTATTGTAAGAAATGGAGTCAATGCGATGTACATTTTCACGACACAGTGGCTTGGTGTCTTGTCCAGGCAAGGTCTTTCCTTAACAAGCAGTTGAATCTATTTAGTGTATATAGTCCCTACTTAAATGTCCGTTTTCCAAAGATTTTACTCCTGTTATGGAAGCTTCTGGCAAAATGCACTTGGTCGCCCAAACACGTCGCACAGTATCCCGGTGGGCTTTGCTGTTCCTGTGGAGATGCTGGGACACTCTTGTCAGCGCTGCTTCCATCAGGGGACCCTCTCAGGCTCGGACAGCTGTGCTATGCCATTGGGTGACTGCAGGTGTCTGGAAGAGAAGAAAGTGCCACTGGTTTCCTCTTTGCCCCTAATTGGACCGATGTATCAATGATCAGAAGTTAACTCCACATTTGAGAAATAGTTAGACTTTGGAATTGAAATGTTATCTCTGGAAGTTGAAATAGTGTAGCCACATCAATGTTTAAGGTAGGGTATACGTTTGTGGGGTTGAAAGGTTTAAAAAAGAAATGAAGTTGGAGAAAGGGAAGAGGAATGTACACTTTATAGGATGTTATAGCACATGAGTTATTCTGCAAACACGTGGGAGAGAAAGACGGGACATTTTGGATTTCCCTCAGGAACTCCTTACTGACGACAAACCATTGAAAATATAGTCAAAATGGTGTCAGTGTGGCATATAGTTGCCTCTTTCAACCATTTCTAGAAACTCAGATTGATTTATATAAATAAGCCAAATAGAAGACTTTGCCTTTTAAGTGAAAAGTAACTCAGTTAAAAATGTTTGTCTCAGTGGAAATTAGGTAGAACACCTCTTTTACAGAGACTATGTTTATTTAGTATCTGATAAATAAAATAAGATGTGACAGTCTTACATTTACACGTGGCTAAAATTGGGAATAACATGCAGTCATTAAAATAATACCTTAAAAGAATATTTATTAGTATAAAATTTAGGAAGTATGATTAAGGGGAAACAATTGTAAGATATTATATAAACGTGAAATGTGGACATTATGATTCCATTCATAACATCTCTCCACCTGTCAAGAATAATATAGAAAAAAAAAGGAAATATTTATTATACAGGAAAATGTATCATTTTATTCTGGATGGTGTTTTCCAAATTTTGCAAAGCTTCTACAATAAACATTTGTCTCCTAACAGAAACATTTTATAAAACTAAAATTAAAACAAATGTTTCCTAAGACAATACTTAGATGAGACACTGGCGATAGAGTCCACCTTCTCTTAGAGGAAGTTTCGAGGCCAAGGACAAGGGGTCCGTGGGGCTGAGGGGGACAGTGGTGGGACTGCGACTGAGGAGGTGACTTGGTGTGGTTAGGAGATTGGTTACACACAGAGGGGTTGAGCAAATAAGCAAATATATTGGGTCTTTCTAATGATTATATTCGGCTTTTGCATCTTTGGCAGAAATGGGACAGAACTGACACCGAGTTCTCACTGCATCCGTCTGGGGCTCACAAATTTCACTCGTGGTGATGCTAACTTTGATCACTTGATTAAAGTGGGCCTTTCAGCCTCCTTTGCAGTAAAGTTTATTCTCCTCTTTGTAACTAACAAGGATTTTGTGGGGCAACACTTTGAGGCTCTGCAGATGTCTTTTTGCTTATCAATGTTCTAACCTAATGGATTAATATCAGTATGAGTTCATGAACGCCTATTGTATTCAACTCTCTGTTACTGTCATGCCTTTGTGACCGAGTATCTCAGATGTCATCCCAGTGGATTCTCTTTAAGCTGATCCCCGTGTCCTTATAACACGTCCCCGCCATTCCTGGAGCACTTCCTTACTTTCTGGCAAAACCAGATGTTCAGATTCGTCTGTTATTCTCATTGCCCCGGTTCTGGGACAAGCCCCTTCTGCAGAGTCCGGGAGGAACACGGTATTTAGAAACCGAGATCTGGGCGCAGGGTGTTGCCGCAGGGACACTGCTGCTCCCTCTGCCATCTGGGTGGGCAAAGCAAGGGAACATACAAATGGAGGCACAGATACAAGCACTCATACATTTATATCTGCACTACTTTTTCTACCTGGCTCCATATACTACAGAAAAAAATGCGTTCACATCAGTATTTCCAATTGCAATTCAGCACCACAGTGTTCATTCTATGATTTTCCTTTTCCCTGTGTCTGACTCCTCCAACGTTGTCCCATTGTTCTTAATATGCTTAGTCATGTAATCAAGCCCCTGTATGCAGCCAGTCTCCAGCCGCCAGCCCTCGCCCGGCACAGGAGGCCTCCTCATTGGCTCCGCTCTAAGACACGTTGCCGCTTATCAGATACGTGATTTGCAATTATTTCTCCCATTCTGTAGGTTGCCTTTTCATTCTGTTGATGGCTTCCGTTGCTCCAAGAAGACTTTTAGTTGGATGTAGTCCCACCTGTTTATTTTTGCTTTTGTTTTCTATGCTTTTGGTGTCAAATCCAAAACGCAGCACCAGGACCAATGTCTACACGCTTACCCCTGTTTTCCCCCAGGAGTCCTCTGGTTTCAGGTCTTGGCTTCTAGCCTTTAGTCCATTTTGAACTGACTTTTGTGTGTGGTGTAAGACGGTGGTCTGTTTTCCTTCTTCCGCAGGTGGCTGTCCGGTTCTCCCAGCACCAGCTATTGAAAAGACTGCCCTTTCCCTGTTGCATATTCTTGGCTCCTTTGTTATAAATTCGTGGACCGTATACGCCTGGGCTTACAGAGAACAGACTAGTGGTTGCCAGAGGCAGGGGGTAGAGGCTGGGCAAAATGGGTGAAGGGGGTCAAAAGGTACAGATTTCCAGTTACAAGCTAAACAAGTCCTGGGGAAGCAGGATTCAGCATGGCGACTATAGTGGACAGCACTGTTGGGTATTTGACAGAGGCTAAGAGAGTAGATCTTAAATGTTCTCATCACAAGAAAATAAACTTTGTAACTTTATGAGGCTGACGGATGCTAACTAACCTTATTCTGATCATCATTTTGCAAAATATACAGATACCAAATCACAATGTTGTACCCCTCCCACTTCTTGCCCCGGCCTCCCTTCTCCATTGTAGAGCTCCAGCTCCTGCCCCTCCCCTGGGCCACTGCAGTCCCTCGTCCCCACCCCCCACCCCCAGCAGGTGCCTCTGTCCCTGGGCTTTTGGATTAAGTGAGCAGGAAGGAAAAGGGGAGGGAGGAAGAAAATGTAAAAAGAGAGAAAAGTGGAGAGCGAGGGGGAAGACGGGATGGAAGGACAAAAAGAGGCATGTTTAAATATTATTATCTTCAGACTAAGAAGCGTTCATTTCTGGAATTTCCATCTAAAAGTAAATCAAGATTCGAGAGTATGTTGAAGAAAACATTTTAATTTGTTATACTTACTTTATACCTGTTTCTCAGCACTGAAGATTTCCCAACTCCTTTATAATATATTTCTGAAAAAAAAAAGTGCTGAACAGATCAGCACGGTGCCATCTAGGCGATTTTTCAGAAATCAGGATTAATAGATATGTACTATATCTAATTTAAGATCTATATCATATATACGTATAAAAATTGATGGCCTATGTAATGTGATTTAGAACAAAATCAGTATGCCGGGCATGTTAAATCATTCAGTTGGCTATTACTACAAATGACCAGCATGCTTCAGTAAGAAAGCTAATCCATTTATTTAATTTAGTAAATATGCATTGAATCCAAATATAATGTACTGTTTTCATATAACACCTAAAATATAAAGAATTTAAAAATCATTTTAACTTAGAAACATTATGGATGTATCTTGTGATTTAATATTCAAAGAAAATATTCTTTAAACTATAAGTCATGCTACAAAATTAGTGGGTCTCAGCCAGAATAGATAGAATAGAATATTTGAGTGATTGCACAAAGGAAGCATATGTGCTGCTTCGTGAAATTTCTGCTGCAGTTAAACGTATGTGTATGTCTGTGAGTTCCTGGATCACGATATGAAATGCTTCTTACTGTTGCTCATTGTCAAAATAATTCAAAGCCACTGATTCAAAATACAATCAAAATTTACTATAAATTAGATGAAAGAGACTTCCCAGTATATAAGTAAATAAACAGCTATCAAGTCAGCAGACAAATTTAACATCACAAGTGAGGTTTTAGAGCTGTAACGTAGGGGCAGTGGAGCTTTGTTCTCGGGGTTAAGGACCCGCACTTAGCCTTGCCACCTGCCGGGTGTTGCTGGCGATGTGTGCGCTTTCCCGGGGCTGCTGACGTTTCTGCCCTCGGGTTGGCCCACTGATGGGGTTTCTTACTGTCGATGCAAGTTGCAGAGTGAGCAAAAAAAGAATCTAGAACAAAGCAGTTGTGGCTTTTTTTTTTTTTTTTTTTTTGCCACAATCAAACTGTCCCCGGGGAAGAGAACTTATTCAGCGGTTCCTAGTGAGGGACGAGTTCACAGAACCAGAGCTCGGAGGACCTAGGTCTGGTGTGACTTCGGCAAGTCCACCAGACTGAGCGTCTCCAGGGACCGCCGTTTACACAGAGACAAGGTGCAGGGAACAGGTGTGCAGCTCGGGCTCGGGACTGCCATCGTCGGCCGCGGCTGCAGCCCTGGGCACGAGGGTCTGGGGCCTCGGCTTCCTCGCCTGGAAGTGGGTGGAGCACGTGCAGCCTGTTCACAGTCGTTCTTCTTGGTAACGGGCCGTGAACGCTTGAAGAAAGAATCTCTCTGGTACCTTCTCGGTTCTCCTCCCCACTCTGCTCTTTCCCTGTCTCTGGGGCCTAAAGGAGCCTGGCTTTGCGTGCTGTGTAACAGTGACTCAAGGTGCTTCCCTTGGTTGTTCATGTCTTACTGAGATTTTGGAGAACTTGAATGCCTCCTGTGAATTCCCCCGGGCGCTGTCCACCATCCCATCAAGGCAGAAATATGAGGAACACTGTTCACACCTGTGGCGAATGTTCTATGTGTGTGTTTCTCACCTTGGACCATGGATCATGGGATGGACAATGGCTCTTTTCCCTCAGTTATGTTGCAATCACCTTGCTGTGCTGTGCGGACATGGCACGTGGTGTCACAATGCACGGGCAGTTTCGAATCCAGTGTCCAGGTCCATTTTTCCTTCCTTCCTTCCTTCCTTCCTTCCTTCCTTCCTTCCTTCCTTCCTTCCTTCCTTCCTTCCTCCCTTCCTTCCTTCCTTCTTTTTTTCCCCTTCCTTTTAGAGAGTAGGCAGAGGGAGAGGATGTTACCACATTTACAAATAATTTTTGGAAAAATAATACATTCATTTTGTTTGAAATAGATGAGTCAGATTTTTAGAGCAGTTTTATATTTACATAAAAATTCCAGACTAGCACAGAGAGCTCTTCTGTATCTTGCACCCAAGATCTCCTATTATTAACATCACGTAATAGCAGACACATGTGCCACAGTCAGTGAACCAGTACTGCTGGTCCATTAAGTGCAGTCCATACGTCACTCATGTCTCCTTGGTTTTAGCCTTCTGGGTACCACGTGCCACTCAGCTGTCTTGCCTCCTGAGGCCCCTCTTGGCTGGGACAGTTTCCTTGTTTCCAGTGACCGTGACAATTTTCAGGAGGCCAGGTCAGATATTTTGTCCAATGTTCCCCACCTGGGGTCTGGCTGCTGTCATGGGGAGAGTGGAGTTACGGGTTCTGGGGAGGAAGACCGTAGCCAGAAAGTGCCGTCAGCACGACTTACAACAGCCGCCCTCGGCCACCTGGCTGGGGTGTGCCTGTCGGGTCTCCCCGGTGAAGCCACTCTTCCTTCTCTCTCTCTATCCCGCGCCGTGTGGAAGACGTCTTGCTCAGACCGCACTGAAGGGCGAGCAGCTTGCTCTGCTTCCTTGAGATGCAGTGTGTCCGCGTAAGCCCACCAGCATCCCTCTGGACAGGCGGTTCGCCTAATCTGCCCCACGGGCTGACTTATGCAACTGTTTGCTCACATTAATGAGGACCATGAATATTTACTTTATACTTTGGGGGTCACAGATTTTTTAGATTAAGCAAAGCTCAGCTGGTTTAATGCAGACCCAGTATTTTACCAGCTCAATTCCTGCCCACTCCCTACCACCTACGGGGACTCCTGAGGGTTCCCAGACCTGTCTCTCAAGCACGCTGTCTACTCCCTGGGGATGCCCTTGTCCCCATCTCGCAGTTGAGTGCAGGTCAGTCCTGCAGGCTGTAGCTCATCTCATTGCCTGGCAGTGAGCCCCTCTTGGCTTCCTTGGCCCTTTGTGTGTCCGTCCACTGTGCCGTTTGCCACCTCACCCAGTGTTTGCCTGTCTATCCCCCCAGTGAGTTTGCGAAGCCACTGTGGCCCTGGCTGTCTCTTCCTCACTTCTGCATCCTTCCGGACCTGGCTCCCTGCCCGGCATCCAGGAGGCTCTTAACAGCAGATCTGAATGGATGGATAAGGAGTGAAAGTCTACAAGTGAATGGAACTGGTTTTGGAAGCACTGAGTCCTTTCCAAAGAGGAATGACTTCGCAGACCTGCGGTTAATGGGGTTCACGTGCTGAGCCGTTTCCACCTGCTTGTAGTGATGTGTTTATTCTGATCATCTGATTTCCGGATGTGGCCACCTTCTCAACTCAGGCAGCTCCTGGCCAAGGAACAGTCCTGCCCTCTGTGAGGAGAATGCTGCCTCCCCCTGCGAGGATGGGACCGGGGTGACCTTTGTCTCATTAGCAGGCGGCCCTCGCTGGCCAAGCTAACCGGCCAGGCTACAAAGGAGGAGGCACCTCTCAGACACAGAAGCTCACTTTGTAACATAAAAGCTGCACCCTGTCCTGACACACACAAACTGGCTTGACTGTTTTGACTGTCAAGTCGTCAGGAAAATATTTAATTCAGTAAAAAAGCAGTCGTTAGCCAAAAAAGCCTGTCTGCCTTTTTATTTTTTCCCTGCCGAGACTCTGAGTGCTGATTTGACTGGTCTGTGTTTGCAGAAACAGTCACATTTTCCTTGCCAAAAGAGGATGCTTTTTTTTTTACTGAAATTTAATGAAATAACTGTTACATCATATAAATTCATTTCCTCAAGAATATGTGTCAGACTATCAAATCAATTCAGGAAAATTCTTACCTTTTTTTCTCTGAAATTCTGGAAGGGTGCGCTTGGTTACAAATTAAGTGAATTCATACTGCCATCTAGCGCCTGAAAACGGAATGTCAGCACAACTGCGGAGAAACTGTAAACCAGGCTGTATACAGCGTCCTCAAAGCCACTGGTCTGGTTCAAGCTAGCGTTTTTTCTGGTTTTAAGATTATTACTCACAGTTGATTGGGTATTGATATTTTATCACACTTACTAGTGTGAGTAATTTGGGTTAAATTTCAGTTTGAAAAACATCCTCAAAACATAGCCAGAAACATATACCCCCTTTCTTTTAAGAATATTAAGCATGAAATGAACACACAAGTAAAACTAAACAGTATCACACAAGATAAATAGTGAAAAGCGAACCTTAAATTAAGTCCGTTCCCCCCCCCCCCGCCCCGGCCAAATAGAGTGAAGTCTTCTCTCCCCCAAATAGGGTGAGCAGATCTATGTTTTTGGAAAATACATATTCTCTCGAGTGTGTCTGGGACTAAAATACAGAAAGGAAGATGTTCACTGAGGAAGAAAAGCCAATTGCTTTGCCCTACTTCAAGTAGGTAAAGACACAGAGAAAAAGTTGAGTCTTATGAAAAAGTTAATGATATCAAAATACTTTTCCATCACGGGTAAACCAAAGTAGGTCAAGTATGGGGCCCAAAGCAGCATGGAATTCAGAGTCAGAGGTTGGCAGAAAAGTTTGGAAAACTTGCAGTTTTTCAAAATCGGCAATTTCTCCATGTTTAATAAAACGATCGGAAGAGGTCTGTCTGTTCACTTGTGGAATGTTGACAGCTTGCTGCAAAAATTCACAAGGATGAGGAACCACAGAGATGCACTTCAATGAAGTATTTTTTTTAAAACTTTACAAAAAACTGAAGTTTCTATTTAAAAAATGACCACATCATGCCAAGATGAAACATGGTAAAAAAAGTAGTGAAAGTTCTGTCCATGATTCTTCACACAGCTAATGGGAAAGTGATAGAATCCACTGTCTCCTAAAAAGGAAGTTTTGTTATTGCACTGACTTTGACAACCTGACCTAGTAATTCAGAAAAAATCATGTAGTAAAATCTGTAAAATTAAAATACAAAATTCTGGTTTGTAAACATCAAGCTGGCCAAGTCTATCCAGAGTCCTTCATGATAGTGGAATGGAATGAATAATTAATTCACTGCCTTATTAGCTGTGAGGGGGGGAAATTCCAGAACACAGCTTTTACACTTTCACAGTAATTATATTCAAAAGATACAAAGAAAGTCAGTGCAGTCTTCTTTTTTTGTTTTTCCTCCTTTGTGCAATTGTCAGCTCTTACCCGACCCCTAAGTGCCATAATTGAAATAATACTGGTTTGGAGACCTAGTACAGTTTGGTCATAAGTGTCGCATAGTCTGTTGGACTTCGGTAAAGGTATTTCCAGATGGCATAGTAGTGCACGGCGGCTGCCGTGGCCACGAACAGGTGCCAGATGGCATGGGCAAACGGAATGACGCCGTCACTCTTGAAGAACACAACTCCCAGGCAATAAATTAAGCCCCCACCGGCAAGTTCGTGGAGTCCATCGGTGTTATTCGGTCGACAGAAGGAAAAATGACGTCACGCTGAGGTTAAAAGCCAAAGAGTTCATTGCAACTCCCCCTAAGCCTCCTGAGTTTCCAGACAATGAAGCAGCTTTGCAGAGACAGAATCCTGCTCTGTAAACAGGAGCAACACTGAGAAGTCTGTCTCATACATCGACCTGGATTCCTATCTGGGTCGGCAGTCTTGACTGGACCAAGCAGTCAGGTCACAGGTTCCACGGTGAAAAGCAGCGCCACCTGCCGTCGACCGCAGGTGAACCAGACAGGACGGTCCATTTTAATAAAGTACAATCCCAGCTCTCATCTTCCCCCTTGAAGAGCTCTCTTCCCGACTCAGGCGCACCCACGCCACTCCACCTACAACCCACACCCTCCGTCCTCCTCCGACACTGGGCTACACTAATCCCTTTTCCGAGACTCCTCCCTCTTCTGCGAGCTTACAGCTTCCTCGGGGCTGACCAGGAAGTCACTGCGAGGTGCGACCTGGGGTGCGAGGTGAACAATGGACTTCCAGCCTTCTAGATGCTGCCAGGCCTTTTTGTCTTCGGGCCTGGGAGTTTCTTAGCTTAGCAGGAAATTAACCGTCGTGTGTGCTTCAGCACAAAAAGGAGAACGCATAGGCGGCCCTTGGTTTCCAAAGACCTACAAGGTTCACGGGGCTGTGTGAATGAGAGGGGAGAACAGGGGCAGGGCTCAGGAAGCGGATGAGGAAACAAGCCAGGGTTCCTGGGAACCAGGAAGAGAAAGGTCTCCGGCTCCGCAGGGCGAGTGGAAGCCTAAGCTGGGTCGCGGCAGAGCCTTGAGAGGGGACACGCGTGTGGAAGTCCCAGAGGCCAGGGCACTGACAGCTGCGACGTTGTGAGCCTCAGGGCGGGTCCCTGAGGCCAAGCCTCACAGGGAATGCGGGGAGGCTCCAGGCCAAAGCCACGGCAGCCATGGAGGACAAGAGCTGAGAGTCAGCTGTGAGGTCCAGGGCCAAGGTGAGGATCAGCCCTACTGTCTAAGCTCTCATAAGGACCATGGATTTTGTGGGATCAAAAGATGAGGAAGGGGCCAATTCAAATACCGGACATCTCACCACCCCAGATTTCATTTTCTTTAAAAAGGAAAACACAGCAAAACATAACCCCCGACACACAATTTCCTAAAGGTTTTAAAGCAATTAATATCCATTAATTACACAATATTCACTGCGTACGTGTATTAGGGGCATTTTTCTGAGAGGGTTAAGGTTTTCACGGGAATCGGACAGGGGCATCTGACTCCCAGTGATGAGTCACTCATCCCACACAACCCCCTTATTTCAGAGATGAAGACACTAAGGCCAGAGACACAAAGTAACCTGGACAAAGACATCACTCTTTTCCTCTGCTGAAACAATAAACAACAGACCAAACCAAGCCTGCAGGTTGGTTTTGACACACGTTCTGCTAATAGTTCAAGATACAACACCTGCCTTACCCACTTTCAAAGAACCAGGACATAGTTAATCCTAAAACAAACGGAACAGGTATGTCTTCTTAATTATGGTCATTACTGTGTTTCCATGTACCAGGAACTGTTTGAAGCACTCATTTAATCTTCACAACCCTAACTTAGGTGCTATTTTTATCCCAACTTTACAGATGAGAAAGCTAGAACACAGACAGATTAAATAATTTGACTAAGGTCACATAGCTTTTAAGTGTCAGAATCAGGATTTGAACTGAGAACCAAGGTGGTCAGTTTCCTGAAATTACATTCGCTGTTTTCTTTTTTTGGCAGAGGGTGGGGGGGAGGTGGTCATTTTAAAAATTGTTAATTTACATAGTGTAATGCATAGGTCTTAAGTGAACAGGGAGTTTTAATAAATGCACACACCTACGTAACCTATACCCCCACCAAGATACACTAGTATCTTAACACCCTAGAAAGCTCTTTGGTTCCCCTTCCCAATTCTGGACAATCCCTTCCACCAAGGCAACCAGTCTGTACTGCTGTTGCCACAGACTAAGCCTTTATGTTCCAGAACCTCACGTAAATGGAATTATGCTGTATGTACATTTTTGTGTCTGTCTTCTTTTTTGCTCAACATAATGGTTTTGAAATTCACGCATGTGCTAATGTATACGGTCATTCCTTTCTATTACTTAGCATTCCATTGATTTAACAAAATTTATCAATTCTTTCCATTTGGGGGCTATCATGAATTAAAAATTCATACTTATATTATTTTGTAAGTCCTTTCGTAGCTATATGTCTTCATTTCTGTTGGGTAATACCTGTCGAGTCATAAATGTATGCTTAATTTTATAATAAACTGCTAAATGAATTCCCAAAGCGGCTTTACCGTTTTGCACTCTCCCCAGCAATGTGTTAGGATTCCAGTTATTTCACTTCCTTGCTGGTATTTGGTGGCATCAGTCTTTTAGATTTAATTTTAGCCATTCTACAGGGTGTATACTGCTGGCGTGCTGAGGTTTTAATTTTCATTTCCTTGATTTCCCTGGTGACGGGTGACACTGAGCGCTTCTTCAAGGGCTGCTGGGTACTTGTGTACCTTCCTGTTTGTAAAGTGTCTGTTCAAGTGTTTTACCCATTTTTACAGAATCAGTGTTTTATTATTGATTTAGAGTCCTTTATATATTTGAGATACATGACCTTTGTCAGACACACAGAGAGTGCAAATGTTTTCTCCCAGGCTGGGGCTTGCCTATCCATTTTCAAGTTCATTTCTTCTGCAGTATCTCATCTGTTGTTAAACCCCTCCAATAAACTTTTTCCTTAACATACAGTTTTCAGATTTAGAATTTCCACTTGGCTCAATTTTTTAATAGCTCCATTTCTTTTCTGAGATTCCTTAACTGTTCCAAAACTCGTTTTGCTTTGCGGAGGAACTTGCATATCTCTCCCTGTGCTTTTGAGATGTAAATATTCTACCCAGGCTCTCAGGAACCTTCCTCTAGACCATTCTTAATTTCTGAGACTGAAAAAAAAAAAGGGCCTTTTTAAACTCAAGCAGAACTATGAGATCTCTGTGTGTATGTGGATGTAAGTATGTCTATGTTCATTATAGATATGAAATGTCTTTACATCCAGATAGTATTATCAAAATTAATTTGGGAATGAGCTCTATTTAATAGTCTTAAGGGAAATTGAGTGCTTATATAAATTCCCAGAAATATAAAAGAAACTGCCTAGAATGAATTTAGGGTTTATGTGATCTAGAAAATATTTAATATTAAATCAATATCTAGTTTTGAAACTAGCTTAAGCTTATTGGTTTAGGGGGTGGAGGGTGGGAAGGGATAGACGAGATTTTAAAATTGTAGAATAGATAAACAAGATTATACTGTAAAGCACAGGGAAATATACACAAGATCTTATGGTAGCTCACAGAGAAAAAAATGTGATAATGAATATATATATGTTCATGTATAACTGAAAAGTTGTGCTCTACACTGGAATTTGACACAACATTGTAAAATGATTATAAATCAATAAAAAATGTTAAAAAAATCTTGTTGGTTTAATTAATATAAACACGTCTTTAGAGTCATCAATATTAAGTATAATACTTTTATTGTACCTAGGTTTACTAGAAGTCAAATAAAATTATATCTGTTGCAAAGTTGTCAGAAAGGAAAATAACTTGATATGATGAAACTTTTAGGTAAATTAAATATAAATGAGATGAGGTTTTTTTTTTTAAGGTAAACTTGTTAGGAGTAATTTCATTTTATGAATAATTAAAAATAGTCTTTCCAGATTTTGGCAACTTGAAACTATATAAAGTTAAATGAATTCACTGGCTATCCAGGTCATTTCAAATAAAATAAAATACTGGAACATTAATTGCTAAGCAGGTCTAAGTTTACCCACTTTTGTCATCTTACAGGAGGGAAATGGGAAAGTAAAGATGTCTGGCTTTATTAAATGCACATGTTGTAACACATTAAGGGAAGAAATGCTGCTATGAGAAAATGTGTGTTTCTACAGTTAATAGAGTATGTTCATAAGTTTGCCAGCCAGGAAGTACTGGTATGCCAAACAGTTCACAATTACTTGCTTCTTGGTTTTTGCTAGAGATTAGGGGTTTTAAGGGTTAAAATTGTAATATATGTAATTAAAGCTACTAAAATAATAAGGAAAATGTTTCAGTATGCAAGGAAACTAGGAAACATATTTTCAGTAAAAGAAGGTATGAGGAATGGAAAAGTATTTTGCTAAAAGGGAAAAAAGGTAGTTTTGTCCAAGAGCTGGTTGTTTCCAAATGGGAAAGAAAATAAGGGACAAAATAATATGGATACAAAAAGTTAGAAGGTTTGTGGAGAAGGATCACTGAGAAAAGAGTTCCGTACATGGTCAGGATTGGCTTAGATTAGATTAAACATAATGAAGTAAATGAATTTTGTTATTGAAAATAGTCTTAAGCAAGACTAGAATTTGGTTTTCTGTCTCTGCTGGGAAAGCAAAGTTTTCTTACGGTGTTGAGCTGCTTTTGATAATAGCTTATGACTTTCTCTGCCTTTTGAGAGATCTGATTGTAACTTTCTATATTTGCCTATGAGATCTTTCATTGTCACTTTGGTTAAGTGAATGGTTATTTCACAGTGACCTATGATCCTATTTGACCAGGTATTTGGAAAATTTTTGATATTTTTGACAACTTACTAAATAGCAAATACTAATTGAAGTTCTTTTGACCTCTAGCTAACTTTAAGATTCTTCCAAGGAACCCCGAGGCATCTCAGAGAGAGACTAAATTAAATAGGATTATTTGATATGTTAAATGACATGGGAAGCATTGTCAAATGAGTGGTAACAAGCCTCTTCAGGTTATACTGTATGGGCAAATATTAATATAGATTTCTAAAAACTATGGGGAATTCCAAAAAATCTGGTATGTCCTTATAAAATATTATCAGTCATAAGTCTAGTTATGGTAACCAAGTTTTTTTGTCAATTGCATTGTGGTCAGGGGTTTAATCATGACTATTAAGTCTTTTGTCATTTATAGATAGTTATTATTTTACTCTGATGTTTTGCAAAAATGTTTCATCTTCAAGAAGATTCACAGGAAGAACTTTTGACAAGTACAGGTTTCTGATAAATTTCAGGTCATACTGTGGAACTGGATAAGAAAATAAAAGTCCTAATGCAAAAGCTGATGGCTTCATAAGACTATTAACAGAAAGTTTATGTGATGGAACCTTATGAAAAGTTCCAGCATAGCCAATTTAAAGAGCCTATGTGGCCCATTAACCGGACCTATTTTGCAAACAAATTAGTCTTATTTGTATTTGGTAGAAATGGGGGTAATTTTACAGGGAACAAGATTATGCTTCAGTGGATATTAAATTCTGGTTTTCTTAACTGAGGTCTATATTTACTACCTAAGACTCACTTTCAAGATATCTCCTTGCTGTTATGTTATATTATTGTAAAGTTTAATTGAGATATTAAAAGGACCCTTATCAGACCCTTATGCACAAGGAGCTCTGCATTGGACTGGTCTATAGAGAGGAGTGCTGATGCCTTAAGACATCCATAGCAGGAGGAGAAAAAGACAACAGCAGTGGCAGGCAGTTGACCCAAAAATCCGGACCAGAACTCTAAGACCCATCCTACTAATTTAACTGAAGTGTTTATCAAATGTTTGTCTCCCTATTAACACTGAAAGTTTCCCCAGGGTTTAGGATGGAAAGGAAATTCTCCGGTGAAATTATCACAGAGTATAACTAACTACTCACAATATGTATCATGGCTTGATTTAAGTCTACTGCTAAAAGCGCATGTATAACGTTTGTGTGACAATTTGGCATGATTGATGACATGTACAGCTTATAAAACACATTTCTCCGTTAACATAACTCTGAATTTGTTCACTGTGTCTGATTAGCTTTCCCTCAACGTGGATAACTAGGTAAATATATGAACAAAAGGAGGCCTAGCACCAACGGACATGACATGATGGACCCATAGCAGGCAGCAACCACCCTGTCATTAAGGGAAAAATATTCTGATCTATCAAAAGCTTGGCAATCAAAAGGGGAAGTGATAAAAAAAAATTTCCAGTTGAAGTATGGGGAAGTCATTCTGACTGCTACATGATTTAAATTTACATTGACCAGAATGGCCTGTTTTGTGGACTGTTGAACATACATTGTACATCTGCTTTGGCCATTGAGAAGAGGCATGCATTTAGAGATAAAAAATAGAGGACATCATCCCTCACATAGCGTGCTTAACAAATTTTACCCAGCAAGCTTTAAAGAGATAATAATCAGGTTGCCAATCAGCTGAATGCAAATGTTTCTCAGATAAAAAATATGGTCCTACAAAACCACATGGCCCCTGATGTCTTAACAGCCTCTCAAGGAGGAACTTATACTATAAAACTTCCCAAATGCTGTTTTCTATACCTGATGAGTCTTCTAATGTGGCTCACCTTATCATGCAAATGAAAAATCAAATCTCTTTTCGGAATGATCCCCTTCCTAGTTTTGGGAAAATATTAGGAAAATGGTTTGGTTTAGGGCGTCCTTGCCTCAAGTCTTTGCTGATGACGTTGCAAAGATGCTAATTTTCTCTCCTGCTGTGTCTCTCCCACATCTGCTAGAATAATGCTATTCAAGCGAGATTCAGACAGTACTTTGGTGGACCCCAAAACTTACCTAGTTCTAGCACTGACAGACTTCCACTCTTCTAACCAGGGAGACTACAACACCCATTCTCAGCAGAAAGCAATTACAGAAGATAGACCTCTAGACTTAACAGTGAAATATATCAAGGGGGAATTTTGTAAGCAGATAAGGTAGGGGGGTCTTTTGGCTTGACACCCACCAAGAGGCAAACCCAGTTTTCCAGTAACAGAGAGAACACAACATGTGCAAAAGCATGATTTGTTTCAAGCCCTGCAATGCCACATGATATAAGTAAAAGGCATTTATGGAGAAGTGTAGTAGATGAAGATGGAGTGGTAAGAAAGGTTCAGATTAAACAAAGGGCTGATGTTCTAGGCTAGGGAGATTTGGGGTTTATGCTGAAAGCAGTAGAGACCCATTGAAACTCTTTAAACACACAAACAAGGGGATTAGTTTTATGTGAAATTCTGTGTGAAGAATTGGTGGGGTGACAATAAGATTGTTGGTTTTCTATATCTGCTCTATCCAGTAGAACTTACAATGATGATAGAAAAGTTTTATATCTGTGCTGCCCAATCTCATGGCATGTAGCCACTCACAACACCGAGTACTTGAAATACAGCTAGTGCATCTGAGAAACTGAATTTATGCTGTTATTTAATTTTAATAAATTTAAATGTAAATAGCCACATGTGGCTAGTGGCTTCCATATTGGACAGCACCATTATATATCCTTCTCTTCTTTATCTGCATTAATAGAGACCCCAATTTTTTAGCTGGGCACCAAATAAAGATCACATTTTCTAGCTTGCCTTACAACTAAGGGTGGGCCATATGACTAAGTTCTGGGCAATGGGATGGAAGATGAAGTGCAACGTCTGGGTTACGCCTTTAAAGGTAAAGTTGTACTGCCCTCTCATCCATGTCCCCTTCCCCAAAGACTGAACTGCAATGCGGGGAGTATGTGGCTGAGCAGAACAGCAAGATGGACGGAGATGGGCTCCCATGGCTTTGGTCGAGAGCTGCCATTCTAGCCAGACTTTTGAGCACCAGAGAAGTAAAGTTCTATCTCATTTATGCCACTCTCATTCTGGGCTTCTGTCACATGCAAGTTATCATGTCAGACACTGTGAGTAAAGCCAGGAAGAGAATTACCAGGTGAAATATGATTAGAATAATCCAGCCAAGAAGTGATGAAAGTCAGAACTAAGGTAATGCCGTCAGAGTAAAGAGAAAGAAGCTAATCTGAGAAGGATAAACAGGCTCTTTATACAAAGCCTGAATCTGTGAAAACTCAAGGAGGAATAGAATTCCATCCATGGCTGCTTCTGTGGGCATTAAGTTAAACTCACAATGCAGTACCATTTAAAAATAGAAATCTAATGAGTAAAGAGAAACAAAAATAGGACACACATTCTTCTCCAGACCCAGCTCAGACTGGCTGCAATATAGATATAATTAAATCAACGAAGTACCTTGACCTATTCAGAAACTGAGAAATGTTTGTATTTTGGACTAAGGGAGGGCAAGCTGAGAACTAACATATGGTACAAATTATAGACTAATTTAAATATGTGTATTTTGTACCTATAGATCACCAATTCTACGTCAATAAAAACATTGATGGCAAGTCTTAAATACGACTCAGTGGAAAAATGAGATTCATTTTAAACTGCAGCATGTCCATTGCTTGTGAACAATTTCCTAAGAGTTAATGATATTTTAAACAAGTTAAACAAGTTTCCTAGTCCCTTTTTTTTAACATTGAAAGTTTGCATCAAAAGCTCCCTCCCCTCCTTTTTTTTTAAATGGAGTTACTGTGGTTTGAACCCAGGACCTTGCACATGCTAAGCACATGCTCTACTGCTGAGCTAAACTCACCCCTGCCAAAAGCCCTTTGTTCACACACAAGTTGTAAAAAATTCTGGTTGGATACAGTTTGATTATGAAAGATCTTATAGTATTTTGAATTAATAAAGAAATGGTCCCCTATGCTATACAACCCAAGCCCCAGGGGGCAGAAGTTGTCTTTAACTATGCAAGCCAGTTGTGTTTTATCTGCAGGGTGCCAGAAAGGCTGGCAACAAAACTAGACCTAACCATCTAGATCCAAGATAGGAAGCAAAGTAGGATAAAGGTCCCCAGTTTCATTGCCTTGGTTTATCTCTGTGCTTGTTTCAAGACTACCTGGTATTTAGCGGAGATATTTTGCAGCTATCCTTTGAGAGATATTTGCTTTGAGAGATATACTGTGGTCAACTGCATCAAACCAGCTGTGACTTGACCACAGGAATGCACCTGTGCAGATGAAATCTGGAAGCATCTGAAAGCAGCTTTTGCTTCATTACTGTGTTAAGATCCCCATCCAAAGGGGGGATTTGTATTCGGCTAGGGACAATTTGTGCCATGTACAAGGGGGCCTGAGGGCCTGTGTATGCCATCTGTTCCTGGAAAGCTCGGTTTTTTTTTTCAGCTTCTGATGTTGCACCTGCCTCTTACCCCTTAAAATCTCCCCCCCCTTTTCCTCTCTTCATGGAGAAGTTATCTTTAGAGTTTGAGCTCCTCTTCTTCACTCTCTGGCATTGAATAAACATCTGTCTTGCTAGCACCAAACTCAGTTTCATAATTGACAGCATGACCCTGAGCAGGAAAGAACTTCTTGACCACCAGGCCAGGGGCTTTGATTCAGTTAGAGCTCCAAGGTTGGAGGTCAGGGTTGGGGCTCACATTTAACTTGTTAACAGGACGACTATTTTTGTTAAGCACAATTTCCTGTGCCAGGCACTTTTGAAGGCAAGAACTACAAAGAGCTTTGGGCACACGAGGATTTCATTCAAACCCCTACACTTAGAGACCAACACTGTGTGGCTTCCAGCAGCCCAAGGCCATGTTCCTGGAATGACCTAGCCTCCTTCTGCGTTCCTGTTGGAAAAGCTTAGTAGTGGTTGTGTCGACTGGAAAAAATGCACAGCCTAAAAGTTGAGAATTATGTTTTATTCAGCGGACTTAAGCCCAGGAGACAGCTTTTCAGATAACTCTGAGGGACTAGTCTGAAGAGGTAAGGGAGGAGCCAGGATATATAGAAGTTTTTGCATAAACAGAACAAAACAAAAATAAACAAAACAAAACTAGGGTAGTCAGAATATCAAAACATTGCTGCTAATTAAAGGAAAACAAACATCTCAGGAAAATGAATTTAGTGCTTTTCTATGTATGGGAAGGTGCAAGAATCTGGGCTCACTGAAATCATTCCTTTGATATGTACCTTAACTATCTAGGACCAGTATCTTGTTTTTCTCCCTCTCGAATCCACTCTGGGTGCACAGCTACAGTGGCCGATGGCTTGATGTCCTCAACATCCTTCATCGACAGTTAGTTGTTTATTTGTTATTTACCTGAAATTCAAATTCAACTCAACTGAGCGTCCTGTGTTTTATCTGCCAGCCTACCTCAGGGCTCCTGTGTCTCAGGACCCTCCCAACTCCCAAACTTAATAAAGCAAGCATCAACTATCTCATAATTTATTTATAGTAAACTTGGATTATGTCTGTATGAGTTCCAAAAGGAAGACTATGATTTAGTGAGTTTTGTGGTTTTGATGAGACACTAAAAGTTTCTGAAGTTGGGAAAACCCCACAAAATGATACTTCTGAAGGAGACATGATTCATTTACAAACAAACCCATCAAAGAAATTACACTAAATTCAAAACCCCTCTGTGTCTTGTATTACAAGATGCAATTGATCTTAATTGTATCAGAGAATCACACAGTTGGCTGGGTTCTCAAGCTAATATCTATCTGGCCCATCTCTTTGTGGCCAGGCAAGTTTCTCTCCAACAATCAATTAGGGTCCCCTAGACAGCAGTCACAGACACCCCTTCATTGTAGGTGGGGAGGAGGTCGTTTCGGCCCAAGTTGGCAGAGTAGGTAAGCTTTGGTGAAGCAGAGAAACAGAGGAAGACTATGGAGAGCCAAGCCCATGGAGAGCCAGCCCAGGAGGGTGTTTCTGCTCATGAATAAAAGAGCAGAGGAAAAACAGATCATCTTACTGATAAAGAGACTGGTGCTTCCAGAGTTGACTCAATGAGAACAAAGGAATGTGAGTATTTTCTGGCAATAACTGTGACTTTGTAAACAGAGACACGAGTAAGGGAAATGCGATGGTGATAACATTACTGTGTTCCTTTACTGACTAGCCCAGCACCACTGATAAAAGCCATAATTTACACCCAAGCCCTAAGGAACGCTAAGCTTAAAAAAAAAAGTTCCATATTTGCACAGCCTCTTCACCTACTCTGTCTTAGTGAAGCTGCAGTCACGATTCTTGGCTAGAGGCAGGAGGTAGGGCAAATGTTTTGTTATTAGCTGTCCCCTCCCCCGCACACTTGCTAAATGAAGCTGTTGAGGTTCAAAGACATCAAGGACCAGTTCAAGGTCACGCAGGTAATAAGACGGCAGAGATGGAACTCCAACCACGTCCTCTGACTCTGAGTAAGGAATTATTTCCTGAGCTGGAGGGCCTGCAGAGTTGGAGTAGAGCTGAGCTGGGGGCCGGGCAATAGCTGTGACTTCTGAGTCCACAACTAACTGTGTTTCAATGCGGGAACACACAGGATTTGAGCACGTGCACACGAGTTCTTGTCACTGCAAAGTCCCCCTCGATTTAGCTCACACACAAGTCAGTTTATCATAAGCAGCCGGGTCACAAAACCCTATGGCAGGAAACACAATATTGCCAAGCCCCTGGGAATTTTACAGCTGCCGGGAAATGAGGCCTATCTGTGGCTTCATCATCTTTTATTTACATTCTCTTTGACCCTCCTCCCACCCTGCTTGCTTTGTTTTCCTCCGTAGACTGCCTTCCTCCACTTACTCCTTGTCTTGCCCATGACCTTCAAAGGGGTGCCCCATCCCTGGGTCTTCAGGACATTTTGTCCCACCCTGCCCCGTCCTGGGGAAACAAATATGTCAGCACAGAGGTTGGGGAACAGACTCTAGAGAAAGATTGCTCGAGTTTGACCCCTGATTTATCATGTAACTTCTCTGTGTCGTTTCCTCATGTAGAAAAGGGAGCTAATAATGGCTTTGAACTCACGGAATACTGTGAGGAGTAAGATACTGTCCTTAAATACACAGCCTAGTCATGGCACACAGTACATGCTGGATAAATATAGCTATGTTGTTTTTATTGTTACAGAAACTCTGGTGTTTATAGCTCCTGGTTGAATACTTGCTCCAAGTCCCAATCTGACATTCTCAGTGGAAGAGCCATTGACTGAACTCATCTTGTTATGTGAGGCTACACGTAACCAGGCTTCCTGTGAATTGGCTGCCCTGATCCAATTAACCCAGGCTGGAGGGTGGACTACGGCAGAACAAATAGAGTTGACTCATCCACCAGTTCATCAGGGGCTGAAGGGGAGGCAGCTTTCTTAGAAGGGGGTGTGAAAGTAGCCAGCCCCTGAAAGATACCTAATACCAAGCACGTGTGAGAATTTGTTCTGACAGTGAAAATCTAATTTTAATAAGCGGTTGCAGCCCCTGGGTTATAGCCACCCGCTTTTCCTTTCCCCATTTGGTCAAGATAAGGAATTCTTCCCCATCTCCATTCCACTTATACTTTCCTACATCCCAGCAATTCACAGACCCCACTCATATTTGTCAAATGCCTGCAGTGTATAAGGCACGGTAGCCTGCACTGTGTGTATTGTGAAGATGGTGGTGGTGGAGCCCGGTCCAAGGATGGTGTAAAGACCAATAAGGAGCAATTTCTGTCTATGCAGGTACTTGAAACCTCGTGGGCTTCACAAAATAACTCTAACCCAAGAGCATATATGATAAATATGATAATGGAGGCAAAAAGTGTTAATGCTACAGAAAGGGTAGATACATTCTGTCTGCTGGGGCTTTAAAGAAAGTCTTTGTGGAAAAAACAAACAAACAAACAAGTGGAACCTAATTAAACTTACAAGCTTCTGCACAGCAAAGGAAACTATAAGTAAAACAAAAAGACAACCTATGGAATGGGAAAAAATTTTTGCAGATGAAACTGACAAAGGCTTGATCTCCAGAATATATAAGCAGCTCATACGACTTAATAAGAAACAACCAAACAACCCAATCCAAAATTGGGCAAACAACCTAAACAAGCAATTCCCCAAGGAAGAGATACAAATGATCAATAGGCACATGAAAAAATGCTCAATATCACTAATTATGACAGAAATGCAAATCAAAACTACAATGAGGTATCACCTCACGCCAGTCAGAATGACCATCATTCAAAAATCCACAAATGACAGATGCTGGAGAGGCTGTGGAGAAAGGGGAACCCTCCTACACTGCTAGTGGGAATGCAGTTTGGTGCAGCCACTGTGGAAAACAGTATGGAGATTCCTCAAAAGACTAGGAATAGACTTACCATATGACCCAGGAATCCCACTCCTGGGCTTATATCCAGAAGGAACCCTATTTCAGGATGACACCTGAACCCCAGTGTTCGTAGCAGCACTATTTACAATAGACAAGACATGGAGACAGCCTAAATGTCCATCAACGGATGACTGGATAAAGAAGAAGTGGTATATTTATACAATGGAATACTACTCAGCCATAAAAACTGACAACATAATGCCATTTGCAGCAACATGGATGCTCCTGGAGAATGTCATTCTAAGTGAAATAAACCAGAAAGAGAAAGAAAAATACCACAAGAGGTCACTCATATGTGGAATCTAAAACAAACAAACAAACCAACCAACAAACAAAGCATAAATACAAAACAGAAACAGACTCCTGGACATAGAATACAAATTTGTGGTTGCCAAGGAGGTGGAGGGTGGGAAGGGATAGACAGGATTTTAAAATTGTAGAATAGATAAACAAGGTTATACTGTATAGCACAGGGAAATACACACAAGATCTTATGGTAGCTCACAGAGAAAAAATGTGACAATGAATATACGTATGTTCATGTATAACTGAAAAATTGTGCTCTACACTGGAATTTGACACAAAATTGTAAAATGATTACAAATCAATAAAAAAAAAAGTCTTTGTGGAGAAAGCA